>NC_048564.1:17377194-17486093 GCF_902806685.2 Maniola hyperantus | reverse complement strand
CACTCCATCCAAGCCCAGGGTTGAGACCATTGTCTACGTCTAGCATGATATTGGTCTTCTAGATTATTTTCTAGATCTATTTCTTCTAGGTATACCGGCTAATCAATTTTATAAGCTTAAAAGTTGTGGAACTACTTTCAAAATTTACACTAAATACAATAATCTGGGTACTTCACCATTAAACCGCCGCTGGCTCGAACACACTGTCTCTATAACCTTATCTTATTTCTCAGGACAAATTTTAACAATACACTATACTATAATTTTAATCTACACTCCAATTTTGCAAAGGAAGCTCAAAATATCTCGAATGGACGAGGTCGCGAGGTTCGCGCTGGGATTTGTACTCCCGACCCGAGCCGAAATCCTGCCTTGACTGCCCGTCCGTTCTTTTTCCAGTTCTCCTTAAAGGTCCCCGTGGTCGTGTTTCGTCACGCCCACAGTTCTCTGAAAACCAAAAACACACAGGGGAGTACGGTACTCTGGTTGGTCTCCTCTTGCGCACAAAATTACCCTATTGGCCGAAAACAAAATTGCGTTCCAGGCCCCACCTCCAAAAATCTGTCCACATTAGTTCGGAGATACTTGTCGCCTGTTATTTGTCCCCAGACATATGGTTGCCATTTAGTATTAGTTTTTGCCGTGTTTAGCCAGAAATTTTAAAATAAATCACGCATTTCTTGACGGTTTTATTAACAAACGCACTCTCTAACTTCGATAATTTGTTTTTGCTGTATTTAAAATTTATGGTCGCCTTTTATTTTTTTCTTTGTTTTAGATTTATTGCCTTAGTTTTGAGAACGCCATAGATTCGTGTATCACACGCTCATAAATTTGGTGCTATTATGAGTGACCATCTCAACATCAAACCAAGGCGTTCTGTTAAATTGATTGTAACAGAACGGAGTATTTTTATAACTATTTTTTTGTGCCATCCACAACTTTACCATAATTTTTTTTTCCGGTTTATAAATAGTAATTTTTTTTTTGTGTATTTGTAATATTATATTACTTATTTTGTTGTATATTATAAAAAGTAATATTCTAGTACCTATTATATTGATTTATTTTATTTTATGTAATGAATGTGTAAGTACATTATATAAGTACATTATAATTATAGAATCAAGTATTTATTTTTATTGACTTTTATTGATATATTATTATTATTTGCTAGCTACATTGTCTCTCAGCCTAAAGGTTATTTTTGCTTTCATTACCAAAGAGTCATAAGCCGTATTAGGCATATGACTTTATTATTTTATGTTAGTGGGACAGAGTCATAGACCGCAGTAGGTACATGACTCCATTTATGGTAGTTGAATAATAATTACAAGGATATGAAAGGTGCGAAAGGCTATGATTTATGAAAGGTAGTATGAAATGTATGATTGGGAATTATAGGAAAGTAAATTTAATTTGTAAGTACGGATTTTATTTTTAAAATAAAATCCTTGCGTGCGAAGGGGGGTAATGTAACGAAGCGTTACATGAATTTATTATTTACATTATTATTTTATCTAATTTATTATTATAAATCATATTTTTAAACGTAATTTAGTATATTTTTAATTCATATGCACTGTGTTATTAAATTTAGGCGTTGCGAATAGCAACACCCATTTCCAAACGCAATCTTTGCTGTTGCTTGTTTTATACTTCAGGTCGAATAGAACGACTTGAAGTTGGTTTGATTGACAGACCGCCATTATGCACCCGGCGCGTCTTGACGCTGGGTGTGTAAGTTTTTTTTGTTGCGTCCACCTTTTTTATGGTGGACGCGACGCCTTTAAAATGTGCGTTCTTGAAATGTTTTCTTTAATTTAAATAATATATTATGCAGTGCTCCTACGCTCCCGTTTACGGGTAAGTTTTGGATGGTACTCAAACATGTAAATCGTAATTGTTTCATTGTCATTTTTTTTCACCACGTTGCATACTTAGTTATTTTTCAAATTTCGATTATTCTACTTGCTTATTTTAATAATCATAACCTTAGTAGTTAATTTCAACCTTTGCATTAACGATTAGCGTAGTTTATTTGCCAATTCATTAGTAATTTTCAATCTAGATTGCATCATCATTGTAAAATTATTTTGACAACCCTCTTTTTTATATTTTTGTGAATAATTTCATTATTTTCAATATTTTGGGCCTTCAGCCGTATATTTAGGCAAATCATTGTAATCTCCGTTCTGATATCGCCACACCGGCAATTCTGTCATGTCGAAGTACTTACCTTCTGTGTTCGACACGGACCCGGGTTCGATTCCAGAACGGAAATTTATATGCCAGAGGATAACCCACCTTGGTTATCATTTCCAGGGGCGAAGTTTGGATTTAAAAAAGCGTGGTTTGGATTTGAGGCGAAGTTTGGATTTAAAAAAGCGTGGTTTGGATTTGAGGCGAAGTTTGGATTTAAAGGCGGGTTTAAACCCCACCAGTAAACCCCATCATCTAGTCAGCACCGTCGGGTACCCACGGCCAACTGCCGCTGACACCGAACTCCCGGCCTCACACCATCTACGAGGCCGTCAACACAAGGGGAGTACACATTACTGCCGCTAGGGCAAAGGCCGAAATCAACGTAACACCACGACCCTACAAATTTTGTGTGCCGACCTACGAGCTAAGCCGCGGTAGTTTTTCTGTACCAATATTTTTATATTATTAAATCCTACCTACCGTGTGCTATTTACGCAGTTTCATTTCAGTCATTTCTATCATAAATAATTTTTTTTAACACCCGGTACACACTTCACAAAATCACATACCTTAACTTATTAGAACTATCAAAGCTGTTAAGCAACTCATTAGAAACTATTGTTGTTGGCTGGTGGAGAATACAATATGAAGAATGTTGTCTCTGTCCAGGTGTACTGGTTCACGGTCGAGTTCGGCCTGTGCAAAGAAAACCACCAGCTGAAAGCCTACGGCGCCGCCCTGCTGTCCTCCATCGGAGAACTCCTGCACGCCCTCAGTGACAAGCCCGAGCTGAGACCCTTCGAGCCGGCCTCCACGTCCTTGCAACCGTACCAAGACCAGGAGTACCAACCTATCTATTACGTGGCTGAAAGCTTCGACGATGCCAAAGACAAATTCAGGTAACTAACTATTCGTCATTCTCTCATATTCCTGAATTTTTTGATATTTTTATCCTTTCTTACGTCATAATAGCAACAATATTGGTACCTCAAAAGAAGAGTGAATAGGCACCTTCTGGTGGCTTGCTCCATCTTTTTTTGCATCATCTCCTGTTTGGTTTGATTGCAGTCAAGCGCAAACCTTTATAGTTTTAATAAATACTTATAATATGAATGCTAAATTTCAGCTAGATCAGTCTAGTACTTTTAGCTGTGCGTTTTTCTCTCTTCTGTTTCTTGCTCTTACTCTTACTACTCTTCTTTCTCACTTTTGTTTTAATATTATGTTGAATGAAATGCTAATGAGATGTTGCTTGTTGTCAGACGCTGGGTGTCGACGATGTCGCGGCCGTTCGAGGTGCGCTTCAACCCGCACACGGAGCGCGTGGAGGTGCTGGACTCGGTGGAGAAGCTGGACACGCTCATCTGGCAGCTCAACACGGAGATCAACCACCTCACTAACGCCATCAGCAAGCTGCGGGGCTCGCGCTTCGAGTGAGGCGCCCCAGTGAGCGCGACTTTGTATAGCTAGTGGTATCGTAGACGTAAGAGTGTCGTGTGGAGCGTGTGTGTGTGCGGAACCATCGGATGGTACTTCGTTGAATTCCTTTTGTACCTTATTATTTATTGTGCCGAGCTCGTCGCCCGGGCCTCGAAGGCGCGCGGGGCTCCCGATTGCCCATTTACGGAGGCCGCGCGCGTTCGCGGGACCTCACTATTGTATTAGTATTAATTTATAATTTAATGACAACACAAACTAAAAATGGAGCACCAAAAATTAAAAAAAATCAAACAGAAAATTTATGTGTTTGAGTGGAGGCCGTTGTTTTATTATTATACCTAATCGACTGCTTTACAAAATCGTGTGAGCACAAACATACTCCCGTGTACGGGACGTATCGGGTTTACCCACAGACAGTTTAGTAGTTAAAGTTGGTAATAGATAAAGTTAGTTATAGATATAGTTCATAAGTTGTAGTTAATCGGTTCAACAGGTTAACAGTTCATGATAGGTTCAAAGTTCCCCGTTCCCAAGTTAATAATCATACCTAGATAGGTAGTTTATTTGATAATAAATAAATAAAAGATGATAGTTAGTATTATCATAATAGCCTTAAGTTGGTCTAGAAAATACTTTAAAATAAAAATAAGTGTAACCATTTCCTTACAACAGAAATACCTAAGAGTTAAATACAGCAAGTTTTTGTTAACTTTTTTATCCAACGCTGAATGTACAATGACCAAGTACGTAAATGAATCTTAACTGATCTTGACGGTTTTTATAGGAATGCGGTCAGGTTTTAGACAGCTCAAAGCAAGTGCTATGGCAGGAAATAATGTACTTCGACCTTTAGAAGGAGATAGCGAATTTTTAGAGCATTGTCTCTGTCGTTGAGACCGACAAAACGTCACATAGGTATGAGTAACAGAGACAACGCCTGTACATTATTTTCTGGCGCGTACTGTACTTGCTGACGTCACCATAGATCGTTCGAGCTGAACCATAGTTTCCCGCGTTACCACTTCTCTGGTAATCTAGATAGATTCTATCTAGTCTAGAATCTAATAGAGCCTCAATAGCTCAACCGGTATAGGAGTGGACTGAAAACCGAAAGGTCGACGGTTCAAATCCCGTCCGTTGCACTATTGTCGTACCTACTCCTAGCACAAGCCTGACGCTTAATTGGAGAGGTAAGGGGAATATTAGTCATTTAATATGGCTAATATTCTTTATACTAAATATTTCATATGGCTTGTTTTTCAGAGCTCATCTTGAAAAGCTGAAAGATTAACTAATTTTGCCAAAAAGTGCATAGTTTTCTGAAAAGTTAATATTCTTTGTTGGTTATGATCACGGAATGTAGACTTAGATTTATAATTATTTTGTCGTAAATAGCTAGCGCATAGTTCACAAAGCAATGTGATTAATTATATTAATAAAAATGAACACACATAAGTCAATTACTACGTGCCCCGCCCATTGTCACTTCAGCTTAGCAACCCATTAAGCTACATTATGTCGGTTACTCTGGTTCTCCTACGGATCTCCTCATTTCTGATTTGATTACATAGAGAAACTCGAAACTGAGTGACTCTGAGCATTCTTATGAGGTCCATAGTTAGCGACCATGGTGGCTAACTAACTAATGGATTTATTTTAGTGATCAGTAATTTTGGATGATTCGGTGATTTATATGAGACACGGACAGATAAATATACAGGCAAACTATATACCTAATACATACATATGTATGCCTGCGATTTAATGCGCGTGGATCTATATTATGTAGGTTTTCAAAAATCCCGTAGGAACTCTTTGATTTTCCGGGATGAAAAATGAAAAGTAGCCCATGTCCTTCCCCGGGATGTGAGCTAACTCTGTACCAAATTTCATAAAAATCGTATAAAGCTAGCAGACAGACAGATAGACAGACACACTTTCGCTTTTATAATAATATTATTAGCATGGATAATAGCAGAGGACTGTGACATAACAGGACATTCACAACGATTACGACATAGTAATTGTGTAACAGCGCAGCAAAGGCTCGTAGCTGCTAGAAGGTCACACGGCATTGAAAACGCACAAACCTTTAAAAGGCATTATTATTCCACAATAATGATTCTATTCTTATTTAGAGGCAGCAATATAAATATTTCACTAGATGCGGCGCTTCATAGTAACAAGACGTTCCAACAAACATCGGTGTCCGCTCTCCTGTCAAGCGTAATCCGTTTAAGACAAATTTAAACTTTCGCTTTTGTCAAAGTTCAATTATGTTTGAAGAAACGGACTGCGTCTAAAGCGGTTTAAAATTGACAGGAACACAGTTCAGGGGTCGTACTGCCACCGCTTAAAGTAATAATGTTTCAATATTGTTTCGACATTTTCATACCAGTTGTGTAGTTTATGCGATGGTAGTAGGGCCCCTGTTGATAGTTATGGAACTTGTAACAAAACGTCGAGGCTCCGATGTCACTGGCAGGCGTCAAATGATCCCACATTTGACGCTAGGTAGCCTATGAATAGCATATTCTTCTTCGACTTCACGTCACCTATAGCCTAGTATCTGTCATAGCGTCGATTCAGGATAGAACCGTGAGTTCCCTCACTGTAGTCTAGTCCACTCTGACAGGAGTGCGCTGTGCGGACTCCGATATACTACTCGTGTGCTCCGATGTTCATTAGAACATATTGTTACTATGAAGCGCCGCATCTATAGAAACATTGATATCGCTGTTTCGAGGCGATTTAAAATGAAACGTAATATTGTAGAAGGTGGAAGCAATCACGGCAGCGTCCCAGCCCGGCTCTCGAACCCATAATAAGATTTGACACCACTCTAGGGAGATAGATCTCTTTCAATCGTATTGTATTATAAATGTAAAACGTACGTATATAATCTTTTACGGACAGTATCATTTTTCTTTACGGTTTGTTGTGGTGTCTAATATTTCATACATCCAAAACATTGCTATTCATAATTCCGTATAAATTGCCTATGCAAAAATAAATTATTTCTCAGTGATTATTAAATAGAGGGTCTTGCAAAATACGTGAAATCCACGTCCTCTGTCAGTGTTAAGTGTAATAACAATTTTAACATCACGTGCCAGTATTTCATAGAAGCTCGCCCAGTTTTAAATTGTTTTGGTTAGATTGGGCTCCTGGCCTGGGTGAGGTACTGTAGTAGTACCTAGTTATATATTTATTACTAGCTTATTCCTGCGACTTCGTCCGCGTGGACTACACAAATTTAAAACCCTTAAGGATTCAATTTTTAAAAATCCTTTCTTAGCGGATGTCTACCTCATAAATTCATCTGCATGAAGTGACAAATTTTAGCCCGATCCGTCCAGTACCTAGGTAGTTTGAGCTGTGCGTTGATTAGACCAGTTAGTTAGCATTTCCTTTTATATATTCAGATTTCTGCCTAGTTATATATATTATTATTAATTAAATTATTCGCCGAGGTGAGCCGCGCCAATCAATGCATATTTAATTGTCGTGACATTGAATTGTTCATTACCAAGTGTTTATTCGTGAAACAAACGTAAAGTGCGCTCCCGCTCGGGCCGCAGGCCGCAAGGTACTTCCTTATATTATAATTAAAGCAATTAGAACCGTCGAGCGGCCGCTAACAGTTCCTATAGCGAACGAAAAAATATAACAAAGAGGCTGTGCGAGACAGATTTATGTGCGAAATATACATCTGTCTCGTTTTAACTCTATCTTAAGTCTAAACAAAGTCAGAGTGCGCTCTATAGATTTCACCCTTAGTGTAGGGGAAAGAGGGGTACAGTGAATCACTTTTTTTTTAAGACGACATAAAACACTACATGGACGATTAATTACGAACTTTTTGAGGTTGATTGATAACATGAGATGTTAATGACATAAATTCATCTCAATTTTGGCAAAATCACCACTAGTTTTTAGATGCCAAGGTTTTTTTTAAAAAGTGGGAATTGATCCACTGTACCCCGCATTTGGGTTACACTGGATCTACTTGCGGGGTACTGTGGGTCGTAGCGGGGCACAGTGAAATAACACACGAAATTACTATGCTAGTTTAGCTGAGTAACAGTGGACTGATGCAATGTGTTAAATAAAACATTAATTGTTAATCTAATCAATAGTTTTAATTATTATTATTTAACAATAATAATTAAAAATCAACGCAAATTCAATCTAGAAAGGTCAAGATTGAATTTACAGACCTGTTGTTGACGTTTGGTTCCACCAAAGGTAGGCGAGGGTAGAATCAATTTTATATCCTCTAATGGTACTGAAGCTATATCTGGAACATCTGGTAATATATATCCATTCTTCACTTTTAAACTCTTTCTTAAAAAGCTAATATCGTAATCTGTTCCAGTTTTTGTCCCTATAATCTTTCCTATGTAAAATACTTTCGTTTTATGTGCAACAAATTGCACTAAAACAAAATTGCCTTCTTTGGGGGTAGTTCCAAGAGGAAAAAAATTCTCTGGATCTATTTCATCTCTTTCTTCTTCGACATCATAGCCTTCTTCTTCAGAATATATGCTCATATCACTGCCTTCTTAACTTGTCTCTGACTCAGAAATTTTCCGTATTTTCACACTTCTCTGTCGCGGTCTTAGCTTTTTCCCTGATTTATTATTCCTCTTTTCATGCTTATTATCTTCTTCACTCGACTCGGACTGCAAAAATTTTTTTTTAGTTCTCTTGATCTCTTGCTGATATTGTTTTTTCTTTTTTTCTTGGTGACGTTTCTCTATTTCTTCTTTATTTGGCGTATCTGTAGCTATCATCGATTTACCTTTGCGACGTGGTACTCGACTATTTTTTCTGGGAGCAGCTTTTGGAATCCCTCGAAAATCAAAGGGACTTGAAAAAGTTTTCGCTTGACTATCTGTATTCTGGAATGGTGGTGATGATGGAGTCGCAACACTTTTTTGATTGAACGATGCATCATTCTCGACACTTTTGGCAATCATTGTTTTGGCTGTCGTTGATGATTCTGGAATTAAGCGATCTTGTGGTGCAGAATTGGCAGAGTAATCGAAATCCACGGCATTTGGTGGAGTTGACAATTGTGGTTCAAGATTTGTCATCGTGTGATTTATCGATTCTGTCATAATTAGGTTCTCATCAGCTCCATTGTCCCCAGTGAGAATGGATGGAGAAGGGTTTATTGTGCGGCTTTCATCTTCAGGTAGAGTGACCTGTTGCGAAATTTCTCTGTTCGTCACTTCACTTGGAGCAAAGTCTTCGTCATTAAATATATCCCTATTATAGGGAAATATTCCCGTGCATTGAAATGCGCTGCAAATGTTAGCTGGGGTCATAGATTTCATATGTGCTTCTTTCACGCACTGTGCGACCTCGTATATTGAAAAAGTTTTTCCAGGATGGCGCATCATCCAACTGTCGATAGCAGCGTTGTAAGCTGTCTTAAAAGGCTTAAAAATCGCAACATCTAATGGTTGCAGTTTCCCTGTTGAGTGAGGAGGAACTGTAAGAATTGTAACACCATTCTCTTTGGCTAAATTGATGGCTTCTATGCAAATATGAGCTTCATAATTGTCCATTATTAGCAGTGATGGATTTTCTTTGCTACTTTGAGTATGATTAATGTAGTGCTGCATAGTTTTTACAAAAAGTGAGCTGTTCATCCAGCCTGAGACATTAGCAAGTCCTAAAGTGCCTGTTGGAGCTCCGGAAATCATATGCTGCTTAAAATGTACGCGTGGGAAAATCATCACAGGCGGAAGAACATTGCCTAGTGCGTTGACTATGTAGCAAGTCGTTACAAGTGTCCCTTTTTCACCACTTGTGACCTTATTTACTTGCTTTTGCCCTCTAACAGCTAATACTTTACTCGATTTTTGGACCGTCACTGTATTGGTCTCATCAAGGTTAAAAATTCTTATACCATCTCCGAATGATTCATTCCTCAACATCGCTGTTTCGAGGTTATCAAAAAAACTGTTCACGTTGTATCTATTAAAAGAAGTAGCTCTACTGAGACTACAACCTTCAGGTGTTCGGAGACTTAAAACTGTGTGGCGTTTTCTAAAACCATAATACCATTCCATTCCAGCTAGCTGTGTGTCATGCCATTTTTGTGGTATTTTAATATTATTAGTGACGGCCATTTCATATGCAAGCTGCCTAACCTCTATTGGAGTTAGGCCATAAAACATTTGACTACATGTGATAATGAACTCAACTAGTGACTGTTCCTGCTCCTCAGTGAAGATTTTATTGACTCTGTAATTAGGTGTTAGTCGAATGTCACCGCCGCTTCTTGTCACTTTTGTAAAATATCTCTGCAGAGTAGTGTATGGAATATTTTTTAATTTGGCTACTTTCCTAATTTTATTACCTTCTAAAATTAGGTCACTCTTCATCTGTTCTTCACTGGTGAGACCAATATTGGTCTTTCTTTTTCTATTACGAACCATGTTGTTAGTCTGAAACAATCAACGAATTAAGTGCTGTTAATACATTACAGTTCGGGGCACAGTGGATCGCAGTCCACTGTGCCCCATCAAGAAATAGTCCACTGTTCCCCAATATACCATATCTGAAAGCCTAAGGCATTTCTGTAATTAGCATAATCTTTAAGAACATCAAAATCTTTTTTTCGAGAGCTTATTAGATCGTTATATATATAGCTTAATAATATTTAAAAAATTCTAAATAGTTTTCAGTAAAAAACATACAATAAACACGGGGGAAAAAATAGATTTGGTACTTACGGAGAGCGCGATGGCGGCAACGCGTCCATCCACAGCTAGAACGAGAAGACTACTGGCGCGGGGGGGCCGTAAGTATTAGATCGCACGATTCGTCTATGTTCTATGTGTGCGTAGTTTACAGAATATGAGATATACGCGTTGATCCACTGTTTACCACGGTCCAGTGTACCCCACCTTCCCCTACCTTACGTATTCTCACAGGAAAAAAGTCCACGCAAACGAAGTTTCGGGCATTCGCTAGTTGTGGAATAAAGTGGTAATCACCTAGTGGTAGATAACCACTTAGTTTAATAATAATAATAATAAAACCTAGTGGTTAAGAAGTCGGCGGGTCCAGGATTAGGTCCCGGACTCACTCCTCTAGCTTTTCGGTGTTGTGTGTGTTTCAGTAATTAAATACCTACTATTTTAACGGTGAAAGAAAACATCGTGAGCAAACCTCCATACAAAGTTCTCAAATATGTTTGAAATCTGCCAATCGGCACTTGGCCAGCGTGGTAGACTATGGCTAAACCCTTCTCATTCTGAGAGGAGACAAATAAATGAATAAAAATAATGAATTTAATACAAAGTTTGAAACAAACCCGCTTTAACTAAAAGTGTACAGAACACTGCGATATAAAATGAATTATTTTTGCGCTGTTGACATTAACACGTAAAGGAGAGGTTTGGCTTCAACCACTCGGCGCTGGCAAGGCGCAAGGGCGCGGACGTTAGGCTCCCTCGAGTGTGTGCATCGATCTTATACAATCATGACTCTATTACACGCTAGCCCATTAGCCAGAACCCGCGCTTTGAAGCGCACGTACAGATCGCGCGGCGAGAGTTTGGCTTTGACCTTCGGGTGGAGGGGATTACTGCGCATGGGTACTGTCACGCACACAATACTTTTCCTTTTTTATGTACCAGGTTGGATATTTGAGTGGGTCAAAATTCATGTACAGTGGTAATAATGCTAGAAAATAATACGAAATAGATAAACTTCTTCATTTATTAAAACTATTGATAGTTATTTTACTTATATAAAATGTTTATTTCCTTTTAAAGTTTACAGAGACAGCGATGAAAATTCTAAATAATTGTTTTTTAATAAAATTATTTATTCCAAGATACATGTAAAATTGGTACATACAAACAAAAGAAAACTTAAAATAATTATTAAATACAAAAGTTAACATTAAAAAAAAGTCTTAGCAGCAGTGCTATTCAGATTCTGAATCAGTTAAAGGTTTAACGCCTTCTATGAAATCACCGCATGGTCCAGTGGTGCTGCCGCGACACGAAATTGTGCAACGTCTTTTGCTTGTTGAGGGTCCGGGTTCAGGGCTTCCTCGGTTGCAGTTGTCATCATCATCATCTTCATAACCATCATCAGAATCATCGTCTTCGGAATTATCATCGACGCGAATTATAAATTGCTCGGTAAGTAAATCAACTACATGGTCACTCTTGACGTACTCTTCTTCTATATCTTTTACCTTTTTACATATTTTTTTACGCATTTTCAAATCACTTTTTAATATTTAACAAAAAAAACTTAACTGACAAACTTAAACAAACAAACTCAACAAATAATAACAATCGACAACAATAAACAATTAACGAAAATAGCAATTCACTTGTGAACGTGATTGTACAACACGAGTGCGCGGTACGTCGTATCGATGCGAGAGGCAGGGAACGACTGGAGCAGTGGAGCGCCAATCAGAGCACCGCGTGTGCCTACACACCCGCCCCGCACCCCACTAATTGCCCGTTGATACCCAATTTCTGATTTCTGCGCAATAACGGTCAAAGCCAAACTCTCGCCGCGCGTACTGTAAAGTGCTGCTCCTGATCTCTTTATTTAATCGTATGCCATTTGGATGTAATAAGCGTGTAATAATTATTAGTTATACGCTTAAGACGGCGCGGCCCAGTTCGGTGTTTTCTTCATACAAAAGTAGGAGGATGATTACTAGATTATTTGATAAAGAACTATGCAAGTTTTTGTCTCTGGGTATGTTGCTTTATGCATCTAACCTAGTTGGGCACAGAGATTTTTCACAAGCACACAAACTAGCACCAAAAGCTATGTATTACCTATATCGGGTTGTCTTGCCATTATTTAGGTTCATTAATAAGTATATAAAAATATATTGAAAAAATATTAATTTCAAGGTAACGAGCCTCGAAATATTCCTATTTTAACACTAAATTTATGTCAACTCTGGGCGTAAATAAATTAGGAGTATGAAAATTCTAAAAAAATTAACATTAGGCATGGTTTATTTATTTATTAGTTGAAATATCTTTAGTTTTCAAACATACATTTAATATTTTTTCTCAAAAATACTTTTCCGAAACCCTTCTTCTTCTTCGCTCTGGGCTGGTTTTCGCACTTAAACGTTTCCGTCTGTTGTGCGTTTCCTTAACTCTTTTCGCGCGCTTGATTTCGGTGAAAATCATCGTGCCTCTTACCTTTCTCATACAATGTTAGGTGAAAGCAAACAGGTTACTTACCCACGTGCTCTGTCAATTTCGGTCGAGCGTACTGCGTCACCTTAAGGAGCGAAAACACGCTTATTGAGATATATAATAGAGAGTGCACCTGCTCGCAGATACGCTAGTTGTGCACTATAATATTATCTTGCGCGCAGATGGAAATCCTATCGGGGCACATCATTACACATTAGCCAAATACATCGACCGAGTGACGGCCAATATGTACGCTGCTTGGGAAATGCTCCCGCTGTAATGTTTGCGAAACGCGTAATGTTTGCGTGACATGACAATTATTTATTTATTTACCATTTATTTAACCACTAGCTTATGCTCGCGACTTCATCCGCGTAGACTACATAAATTTCAAACACCTATTTCACCCCCTTAGGGGTTGAATTTTCAAAAATCCTATCTTAGCGGATGCCTACGTCGTAATAGCTATGTGCATGTCAAATTACAGCCCGATCCGTCCAGTAGTTTGAGCTGTGTGTTGATAGATCAGTCAGTCACCTTTTCCTTTTATATATTTAAGATAATGTGCACTGTAGTCCTAGTATAATATTATGTTTGTTTTCATAAAAGTCGGTAAACCAGCCAGCGGCATGCGACAAACGGACAGACATTTGTGGCCTACGCGCTCGCCGAGTGCATTGACCGAGTGCGTTGGCCCAAAGTGTACGGGGCTCTTTACGCACAAATAGAGCGGACAACAGACCTTACATACAGAGGTGTGAACTGTGAAAATCAGTAATATACGTACTCTGAACAAGTAGGGTCTTACAACAATTTTTGTAGGGTTCGTAGGTACCTACGGAGGTTTGAGGTCAAGAGGAACCCTCATAGGATCATTTCGTTATCTGTCTGTCAAGAAAAGGAAATCAAAACTTATAGGGATCTTATTGACCTTGAATAATGTTTTTGTAATGATTTTTCCTTTTTTTTGAACCTTTCCCATGAACATTTGCAGCACCAGAGGAGCCGCCGAGGCGTTGCCGGCCTTTTAGGAATTTGTTGGTCCGCCCCTTGAATAACCCCATGTTATAATCTAGTGGGAACACCGCCGATGGGAGTTGGTTCCACAGTTTGCACGTGCGCGGAAAGAAGGATCTGGCGCAGCGGACGGTCGAAGTGCACCAGACACCCAAATGGTGAGGGTGAAATTTCTTACGGTGGCGCGCGGTGCGGTTGTAGAAAAAAGAGGGTGAAATGAGGTCAAAAAGCTCTTCAGAGCACTCCCCATTATAAAGGCATAGAGAGCTATCGTCTGTGTAATGCTCCAGGCTTTCCAACGAGCCGGTTAGTTTGGGATCGTCCACAGGTCGAACAGCCTTTACGTGTGCTACTCGTATAAGAACTATCTATCTGCCCCAACGGGAAGTACCCGAAGAAGAAGACAGACAACGAAGTGATCCTATAAGGGTTCTTTTTTCCTTTTGAGAACCCTAAAAATCGCTACGAAATGAGATCTTTTGATAAAGTAAATAATATGTACCTGATAACTATAGTAGGTGTTGCAACTCAATTAAGAGCCAAGACCTTATTTAGCTAAGTTTCTCGCGCTGCATCTTATTAGGGCAAGTGTAAATATTCGAGCCATATGTTTAATAAAATGTCGTCCCATTTGCATCAGTAACGAAGCCGTAACTAACTAGTTTTTCCATAAAGCTGCTAAAAAATAACAAAGACAGTACCTGCTCAGGTACCTGTACGTATAACTTACAACAACATTTTCTATAATTCCAATGCCGCATATTTCTACATACATAATTTCTAGATACCTACTATAGTAGAACTATAAAAAGAAAGATAAAAAAAACCAAGATAGCTTTGCCTCTAGCTGTTTTGAAGAATATACAGGGTGTAACCAGAACGTTAGCAAAAACGAAGACAGGTGATAGTAGGTACTGATGATTACTGATATGATACCACAAAAAAAACGCAAAAAATAAATGAAAAAAAAAACCTATAGGTATTGTGTAAAAGTTCACGATATATTGCAAACTAGCTGACCCGCCCCGGCTTCGCTCGGGTGGAGTATTTCGGACTGGGAGTGTCATCGTGAAGCCGTTGCTTGATACCTAAAATATCAATTCACTATCAGAAATTCTAAAATCCCCACGATTTAGGACTTTAGTACTTTGCAGCATCAGGATTGAGGAGTTAGGATCCGAAGTTCAATGATGTAGCCTATGCTTGGTACCTAAATTAATTTTGCATCATCCGCAGTTACTGAAACATTATAGTTTAGGAGTGCTTTACCCTACATCATCAGGGTTGAGGAGTTGAGACTTGAAGTCTGAGAATAAAGTCGTTGCTTGGTACCTACAATATGAATTCACTATGAACACTTCCTGAATCTTGATAGCTCAGGCGGGCAGTAACCCTGCAGCATCAGGATTAAGGAGTTGAATCCAGAATTTTTTATGTGACCACCACGAAAACTTTTTTTGTTGATTTAAAAAAATATTTGCAAATCGGTCCAGAAACCTCGAAAAAATCGATGTAGAAAAAAGAACCACCTCCTTTTTGACAGTCGGTTAAAAACCGATGACCTTGAAATATTTGCGGAACAATCTTTAAAATATCCCCTTTCTAACAAAAAAAGAATGAATGAAATCGGACTACGCGTTAATGAATTACAACTCAGTATACATTTTATCTTTCATCCCCTCTCCTACGGGAACCATGCTGAATTTCGGGATAAAAAGTATCCTATATTCTTATGACCTCAAATCGTACCAAGTTTCATTGGAATCCATTCAGTAGTGTCAGCGTGATGCGCGGCCGTGATACAGACAGACAGACAGACAGACAGACAGATAGACAGACAGACAGACAGACAGACAAAAATGAAAAAAATTACAGTTTTGGGTTCAGTATCGATTATAGAGTGCCCTCGAAAAAATTTTTTCAAAATATCTTTAATGTACAGAATTTGACCTGTTACAGTTTTATTATAAGTATTGATTGATAAAACATCTGACTGGCGCAAGAGGTCAACGTACGCTGCGGAAGAAGGTCACTCGGATTCAAAGCCGCGTCGTAGGCGGGGCATTGACCCGAGTTGCACACTATACATTGAGGGTTTGAAAAATACTAAATCACTAAAACTTCAAAATGAGACAAACGGTTATTGGTTTGTGTTTAGGTAGAGTAACAATAACGCTAAGTTTTTGCTAGCGTTCGGGTTACACCCTGTATAGGACTTCATCATCATAGACATCCACGGCTGGACATATTATGTCTCTTGTTGGGACGTGCCTTCAGTCTTGTGACACCTGAATCTAGCGGCTCCCTGCAACTCGTTTGATGTCGTCTGTCCGCCTAGTGGGGGTCTGCCAACGCTGCGCTTTCCGGTGCGAGGTCGCCATTTCAGCACCTTGGGACCCCACACATCTATCGGCTTATATCCTGCCGTAAGCGTGCCCTTATAGTTTTTGTGTGCAAACAAACACATAGTGATATTACTTATAAATAGTTGAGATAAAATTAAAAACGGCTTTTTTATGAGAAATATTATAATAATTATAAGTATTTGTGATACAAAAAAATTGAAACCTGAAGTTTCAAGCATATCAAATCAATATAATCTGCATAGTTTATAAATAGATCACAAAGTTGTTGACACACTATAATAATGTAAACGTGCGTTAAATGCCACATGTTTTTCATATCAATTCTAATCACACCTAGACAATTGTTGCAGAAAAATACCATCGAAAACAAGAAATAGCATGATCTTTAATTAAGATTGTCAATACGTCGAGTTTAGCTGGAAAGTGGCCACTAATTCGAGCAATCGCTTCTTTATAGAGTTCTGAACCCGAAGTGTAAAAATTTCAAAATAGCCGCCATGAAAATTAGAAAAAACTAGTGTTATTTCTTGTACGGAACTCTTTATGTGCGAGTCCGTCTCGACTGTTATGAGCAACTATGATACACTGTTACTATGATTTTTAACAGCCTTTCGAGGCGCTCGGGGTGGCTGGCTGGCTTGGAAAGCTGCTGTGAAGAAGCTTAGAACGGTCACAACCTCAGGCGAATGGCGATAGCAGCTTACATGCGCCCAGCGGATATCTAACCTCATCGTCAAAATCTGTCGTAGTCTAAACTTATCTTGACCGGATGTCTTTCCGGACATGTCCATTGCACTGCAATTTACTTGTATAGTAGGTACGCGGCCAAAAGTGATGAACATCGATCTTTAGAAGAAGACAGCAGACTTGTAGAGCACTGTCTCTGTCGATGAGACCGACAAAGCGTCATATGGGTATGAGTGACAGAGACTTTGAAAGAGCTCTACAAAACCGAAATGTCATTCTAAAAGCGATGTACTTCGATGCGATACGATGCGATGCGATGCGATGGCTTTCTGCCGCGTAGGTACTGTAGTGATATCATCAGATTTGCAAATATTCCTTCAGTCGCGGGGATTTCTGTAGATCTTCGTGTTCGTCGGACAGTATTATGGCGTAACTGCTTTTCAGGGATGTCACCTGATTCTGGAGGGCCCGCAGCCGTAACTCCGCAATATCGAAGTTTTCCTGGAGGCTGTTCACCTGGATTTGCATCCTTTGACGCACCTGCAATGACATGGTGAAGCATGAGACATCAAATCTGGCACAGTTCACGACAGTTATGAAACTTGCAACAAAACGTTGAGGCTTCGTATGTATGTGTATCTTGACTGACTTATTTAACTATAAGGAACACTAAAAACATAAAACTTACATCATCTCTCTCCTTCTGGAACGTTCTGCACTGCGCTCTGGTTTGCATCAACTGCCTCTCTAGCTCCGACACCTGGGTCTGCATGTATCTGCGCATGGACTCCGCGCGCTCCTTGCTCCTGGTCCAAGATCTACTGCCTTCTTCTCTCAACTCTTCGAGGTCCTGTGTTAATCGTGCGCATTCCTCGGCTTTCTCATGATACCTCACATCTAGGTGGGACAGCTTCTCCTCTAACCTTAACACTTGGCATCTAGTTTGAAAATCAGAAGTAAAAAAGTTAACACTTAACAATAGCTATTTGTTTGAGTAGTATTTATGTTAAAATCTAGCTTATGTCGCGACTTCGTTTACGTGGACTACAAATTACCTATTTTACCCCCTTAGGGGTTGAATTTTAAGTTATTCTTTCTTAGCGGATGTCTACGTCATAATAGCTACACCAAATTTCAGCTCGAACCATCCCGTAGTTGGAGCTGTGCGTTGATAGATCGATCAGTCAGTCAGTCAAGTTTTTCTTATATAATACTATGAAGAAGTATCCTTACTTGTAATTATCTATATTATGAACTAGCTCTTCAATTTCCTTTTTCCCCATCTCAACTTCATCTTTCAAAGTATTATTTTCTTCAACCACTCTGTTTCTGTCGACTTTTTCAGCATTCAAATTGCTTACAGCTGCAATGAGCTACAAATAAAGAACTTGTTTTATTAAATGTAGTTTAGGAATATTATAGTCTGAGTTTTTACGTTAATCAAGGAGTAACATACTACATTTTTAACCAACTTTAAAAATAGGAGAAGTTGTGTTTATTATGTATGTGTATGATTTGCGTATTTTTTTTATTGATGGAGTAACTTTGTGATATTGTCCCATTGAAAAAATAGATTCCAACTTCTCTATCCTGATGCTGCAGGGGACCTGACCACCAAGACTGATGGGATTTAGAAACTGTCGGTTATGTCGTACCTACCAAGTGAAGACTATCGTTGAACTCGAGGACCCGACTCCTTAGCCCTGATGCTGTAAGGAATCGCGTTCCTAAATCGTGGTGATTCCACAGGATTTTTAAAGAACGCGTTTACATGTTTTTACGAAATTTGGTACAGCATGCTTGTATCTCCGGGATAGATACCAATAGAAATAGAAGATAGAATAGATAGATAGAAATCAAAAGTTCCCACGGGATTTTTGAAAACCTAAATCCACGCGGGGATCAGCTAGTTTGCAATATATCGTGAACATTTACAAAATATAGGATTTTTTCATATATTTTTTCGCGATTTTTTTGTGATATCGTATCACTAATCATCAGTAGGTAGGTACTATCGCCGGTCTTCGTTGTTGCCAACGTTCTGGTTACATCCAGTACTACAGTCTAATTTTGATAGCTAAATGACGGATGATGGCTCTTACCTTTTCCTTGACGCGATTCAATTCGTCAGACAGATGTGCTGAGCTGTCTTCGGCCAACGTCTGCAACTGCTTCGCTTCTTGAAGCTGGATTTGAGCACCTTTCAGCAAATCTGGTAATGGAGCTAGTTCTTGTAATTTTTCTTGAAATTGCATCTAATGAAATTGAAAAGGTTTGGATTATAAACGGGACTTAAACTGGGTACCTACTAGGGTATTATACAAATAAAGTATAATTGTATTGTGAATGGCGACCTCACACCGGACGACGCAGTGGTGGAAGACTCTCCACTAGGTGGACGGACGATATCAGACGAGTCGCAGGGAGCCGCTGGATTCAGGCGGCGCAAGACCGTGGCATGTGGAAGTCCCTACAAGAGACCTATGTCCAACAGTGGACGGCTATCGGTTGATGGTGATGATGATGATGATTATGATGATTGATGAAAAACTTGAAAAATGATGGACTTTCATACAAACTTTCATCCCCTCCCCTATTTAACCTTGGCACTACAATTTTACTATCAAAAATCGTGTAATACGTATTTTTTATTCTTAAACGAAAGCCTGAATACCTACCAATTTTCATCGATGTAACTTTAAAAATGAATAGACTTTCATACAAACTTCCATCCCCTATTTACCGAGGGGGTAAATAGGGGTGGAATTTCGAAAAATCCTGTCTTTGTGGATATCTGCTCTTTACAAAGTACACCCGCCAAATTTCATGTCTCTAGGACCAGCGGCTGTGCGTTGATATATTATGTATAAGTCAGTAAGAACTTTGATTTTTATATATAGGTATAGATTGAACAAATCAATACGTTGCATACGTTCGCATACGTTCAAAATATGCCAGCAAACGCACAAACGAGCCGGCAAGAAACTCAGCAGCAACTCTTCTAACAGGAAGCATGTCACAATAGCTATGTATACTTATCATCAGTAATAAACAGTGTTATGATTATGTATTTCTGTATTGAATGTCTCCCTTATTTTGTAAATAAGACTTTTATTTTTATTATTATCGGCCCCACTATTACTTTTTATGTATTGTTTAGTCGTTTGTTTGTATTTTTATATTATTATAGTAGTTCGTTCATGTTGTGTTGCCCTAGTTGTTTGTAGTAAGCTGTGGATAGTGTAGTGGATCTCATATTTTGTCAATTTTGTTAGATTTAAGTCGTACCTAGTTTTAACTTTTAATATGTAATTGTTTACTGTCCCAAATAAAATAAAATAAATATAATAAAACCAATGATTGCTCCATATTGTGGGCAAGTATAAATTGCAAGACGCAATCGTGAACTTATTACGTGACATTAGTTATTATAAACAAATACCTACTTCAATAAAATCCTATAAACACTGCATCATTCTCACGGTATTTTTTTCCATTACTCAATGGAAATATTTGAGCGGTTTTTGTCCCTCCCTACGTAAGTGTGATAATATTATGGTACCTATTGTGTTTTAAGCATTGTGGATGACTAGACGATGCCCGCGACTTCGTCCGCGTGGATTTACGTAGTTTAAAATACCGCGGGAACTCTTTAATTTTCCGAGATAAAAAGTAGCCTATGTCCTTCCCGGGATATAAGCTAACTCTGTACCAAATTTCATCAAAATCGGTTGAAATGTTCGTGATATATTGTTTAAATTATCAAACGTACTGTTATAAATTTATAAATTTATAATTAATATCTATTTATGTAATCTGTAAAAAAATGTAATCCTATTTGGCCTTATTTTCAGTCTGTTATTATGTAAAATTATATTGTATATATCGCTGTTGATTACAAAAAACGAATAAAATAAAAATAAAATAAAATATTTTGAATCCATACGTTAGTATCCGTACACATAACACATATTATAAATGCGAAAGCAGGGAAAGTGTGTGTGTTTGTTGGTTTTTTGGTTTGTTGATCTGTTGGTTTGTCCTACAATCACGTCGCAACTGAGCAACTGATCGACGTGATTTTTTGGATGGATATAGTTAAAGACCTGGAGTGGGACCATCTTAGGCTGCACTTGCACTTGTCACCAGGGCGGAGGGCCTCATTGCAGCCAAGCGCTTGTCTATAAATAAATTTAAAAAAAAAGTGTTGGGGAAAATACGCAGATAAACTTTCAGCTTTTTAAAATATCGGATGTCTGGCCCTGGCCAGTCATCCATTAGGCAGTCTCAGTCCATTAGCTAGGTATTCCAGGAGTACCTAATAGGTATTACGTAAAACTGTTAGGTATAAACCTTACGCCTACCTTCATTGTTTGTATTTCAATTTGAATTTGATCCGACACTTGTTTGTTGTCCACTTCCATCACGTCAATCTGTCTTCTCAACTCTTCGACTAGCTGCTGAGCTTGGAGATACTAAAAATTAAAACTTATATGACCTTAACTAGCTCATTACCGCGACTTCCTCCGCGTGGACCACACTCATTTCAAATCTCTATTTTAACCCCTTAGGGGATAAAGTAGAGAATTTAACCTCTAAGATTTCAAAAATCCTTTTTTAGCGCATGTCTATGTCGTACTTGAATAGAGAGCTATCTGCATGCCCAGCCCGATCCGTGTAGTAGTTTGAGCTGTGCTGATAGATCAGTCAGTCAGTCAGTCAGTTTTTCCTTTTATGTATAAGTATAGGTACCTATTAGGTATTATCATCACCCATAAACCTATTAGGTAGGTAATATCCCCGATAAACCCATTATAAGTATTATCGCCCATAAACCCATTATAGGTATTATCCCCCATAAACCCATTATAGGTATTATCCCCCATAAACCCATTATAGGTATTATCCCCCATAAACCCATTATAGGTATTATCCCCCATAAATCCATTATAGGTATTATCCCCCACTAACCCATTATAGGTATTATCGCCCATAAACCCATTATAGGTATTATCCCCCATAAACCCATTATAGGTATTATCCCCCATAAACCCATTATAGGTATTATCCCCCATAAACCCATTATAGATATTATCCCCCATAAACCCATTATAGGTATTATCCCCCATTAACCCATTATAGGTATTATCCCCCATAAACCCATTATAGGTATTATCCCCCATAAACCCATTATAGGTATTATCCCCCATCAACCCATTATAGGTATTATCCCCCATAAACCCATTATAGGTATTATCCCCCATAAACCCATTATAGGTATTATCCCCCATTAACCCATTGTGGCGGTTACCACAATAGAAACTAGATGGCGCTGTTCAATCGATGACGTAGTCCCGAACAAATGTACCGCCGATGGTAATCGCACTAAAGGAGTTTTCTGCAATCTGGACTATATATAGAAGTTTCAAGACATAACCGTCGGCCCAGCTGGCGCTACCGAGCACAACCAACCGCTCGGTGGGAGATCTCCCCTTTGGTACGGTCGAGCCTGCACACCGCTCCCGTACATTTATAGGTATTATCCCCCATTAACCCATTATAGGTATCCCCCCCCCCCCCCCCATAAACCCATTAAAGGTATTATCCCCCATAAACCCATTATAGGTATTATCCCCCATAAATCCATTATAGGTATTATCCCCCACTAACCCATTATAGGTATTATCGCCCATAAACCCATTATAGGTATTATCCCCCATAAACCCATTATAGGTATTATCCCCCATAAACCCATTATAGGTATTATCCCCCATAAACCCATTATAGGTATTATCCCCCATAAACCCATTATAGATATTATCCCCCATAAACCCATTATAGGTATTATCCCCCATTAACCCATTATAGGTATTATCCCCCATAAACCCATTATAGGTATTATCCCCCATAAACCCATTATAGGTATTATCCCCCATTAACCCATTATAGGTATTATCCCCCATAAACCCATTATAGGTATTATCCCCCATTAACCCATTGTGGCGGTTACCACAATAGAAACTAGATGGCGCTGTTCAATCGATGACGTAGTCCCGAACAAATGTACCGCCGATGGTAATCGCACTAAAGGAGTTTTCTGCAATCTGGACTATATATAGAAGTTTCAAGACATAACCGTCGGCCCAGCTGGCGCTACCGAGCACAACCAACCGCTCGGTGGGAGATCTCCCCTTTGGTACGGTCGAGCCTGCACACCGCTCCCGTACATTTATAGGTATTATCCCCCATTAACCCATTATAGGTATCATCCCCCCATAAACCCATTATAGGTATTATCGCCCATAAACCCATTATAGGTATTATTCCCCATAAACCCATTATAGGTATTATCCCCCATAAACCCATTATAGGTATTATCCCCCATAAACCCATTATATGTATTATCCCCCATAAACCCATTATAGGTATTATCCCCCATAAACCCATTATAGGTATTATCCCCCATTAACCCATTATAGGTATTATCCCCATAAACCCATTATAGGTATTATCCCCCATAAACCCATTATAGGTATTATCCCCCATTAACCCGTTATAGGTATTATCGCCCATAAACCCATTATAGGTATTATCGCCCATAAACCCATTATAGGTATTATCCCCCATAAACCCATTATAGGTATTATCGCCCATAAACCCATTATAGGTATTATCCCCCATAAACCCATTATAGGTATTATCCCCCATAAACCCATTATAGGTATTATCCCCCATAAACCCATTATAGGTATTATCCCCCATAAACCCATGTTCCCATTACAGACTCATGTTCACCTCATTTCAAAAAATTAAAAATTCTTACCCTACCTTCCATATATATCCTCGAAATATGCAAATTTGTAAAAAGAAATATACACTTATACACAAAAAAAGAAATCAAATCCCGTCGATTTCCCGAAAGACATGCAAATAAATTAAACCTTCCGCAATCAAAATTAGTACTGCATACCTCGAGTCCCTACGTAATGTCTATAAAGATATAATAATTTACCAGACAAAATTCGTAACATAAACAATGAAAATAAATTCAACAAAATATTAAAAAACTTTTTATTAGAAAAGGGCTACTATGCCGTAAATGATTTCCTAAACGACGAACATAAAAATAAATAACTAGCTGATCCCCGCGGCTTCGCCCGCGTAGATTTAGGTTTTTAAAGATCCCGTATAGCCTATGTCACTCAGGAATAATGTAGCTTTCTACTGGTGAAAGAATTTTTAAAATCGGTTCAGTAGTTCTAAAGATTACCCCCTACAAACAAACTTAACGACATTACCTCTTTATATAATATGATCCCCGCGGCTTCGCCCGCGTAGATTTAGGTTTTTAAAGATCCCGTATAGCCTATGTCACTCAGGAATAATGTAGCTTTCTACTGGTGAAAGAATTTTTAAAATCGGTTCAGTAGTTCTAAAGATTACCCCCTACAAACAAACTTAACGACATTACCTCTTTATATAATATAATACAACGGGCCGTGCAGCAGAAATCGTAATATTTTAATTTCGCCATAACTTCAAAACCAAACGTCCAATTTTAATCATTCAAAGACCAAATATTATCTCCATAAACTGTTCTTAGTGATGAAATCATTTATTTTGATAAGGATTAATAGCATGAGTAAAATAAACGCGTTTAAATGTAGTCCAAAAAAAATTCAAGATTTTTAAATAAAAAAATGGTTGCTGTGCCTCACTCGACATAGATGGGTATAGTGTGTCGCGGACTTTTTTGTAGATATTTATAAGATCTACAATTAATTAGAACATTTTATGGTTCTATCTTTTATAGTTTAGGCAGCGTACGCAAAATAAGTAACTTTTCTGGTTGATTTTTTACACCTTGTGTCCGAAAAACCCAAATATCTTACGGAACCCTATTTTTTTCCAAAATAAAATATAGCCTATGTTACTCGTGGATAATGTAGCTTTCGAATGGTGAAAGAATTTTTAAAATCGGTCTAGTAGTTTTTGAGCCTATTCAGTACAAACAAACAAACAAACAAACAAACAAACAAACAAACAAACAAACAAAGTTTTCCTCTTTATAATATTATAAGTGTAGATAATATCGGTCTCCCTACCAAGGTCTAAGGACCAAATTGCGACACCCAAACTGGGTATCCATAATACTTTATACATGCTTAATATGATGTAATGAGTTATGGAAATGCAATAAATAAAAATTGAAATTGAAATTGAACCCATTATAGGTATTATCGCCCATAAACCCATTAGGTATTTTCCCCCATAAACCTATTAAGTATTTTCCCCCATAAACCTTTAAGTATTTTCCCCTATAAACTTTTTAGATATTTATAGGATTCCGTATCCCTAGAGAATAAAACCGGCCAAGTGCGAGTCGGGCTCGCGCACCGAGGGTTCCGTACTACAGTCGTATTTTTTTAAATCATGTTTTTTTATAATTATTCTCTTTAATAATAAATTCTAGCCCCATAAACGACCGCTATACAAAAATCATTTTAGTTTATTACTACAGTCCAAGACCCTATTTGTGGTTAGGTACATCACAAAAAAATTAAAAAGTGTTATTTCTTGTACAACGTTACGGAACTCTTGGTGTGCGAGTCCGACTCGCGCCTGACCGGTGTTTGTACAACGAACGGGTTACCTTTATCCTATACTCTTGCACCTCATCGGTTTTCTCAGTGGCCGTTATTTTCAGTTCTTCGACCTCTTCTCTCAAACTTCTAAGCTGCTTCTTCAAATTTACAACCTCATCGCTTGTTTTTCGAGTCTCCTGATATAACATAAACATCCTGTGAATCGCTCTGACTTCGCACGGGTGGGCGAAGGTTTCCTACTTACGAAGTTTAATATAAACTAGCGGATACCCGGCGTGTGCTGCTACGCTAAAACAACTCTAAAACCATCTTTACATTATTGTCTTTCTAATGAAACCGGTTTGGGGCTCATCGGTTGGATGGTATAACGGACATAGATATAAATTGTAAAATTTAACTCCTCACGCGTCATTTTAACTTTTTGTGTCATATTTCATGTCAAAACCCCGATTTTAGTCCTAACTTTAAGGTGAACCGTACTTTTGACATAACAGTTGACCCATAGAGTTCAAATGGCGCGAGAGGAGTAATGTCTCGACCCTCAGCATTGAGGAATAGGTACGACGCAGAGAGAGAGAGAGAGAGAGAGAGAGAGAGAGAGAGAATACTTGTTTAACCTTAACTTCCACAACGCCTCTACTGCAGATGCTGTTGAGCCTCGTTTCCAGATCTCTCAGTTTCCGTTCCGACTTCTCTCTCTGGGACCGCTCCTCGTCGGCTGTGTTCTTGGCTCGTATCAGATCTTCGCGAAGCTGTCCCACCTTTGAATAGTAATAACTTCGTAAGAGACCTCTCTTTATTATCTGTATTAATTATTTATTAACTCACGATCAACCAATCACCGGGCCACTACTGAGCACCATCAGAATAAGAAAGGTTAAGGATTGCCACCAACTTCCGAAATTAGTTATTTTCCCAAGCGATTTAGCGTTCCGTACGATGCCGTGTAGAAGCCAAACGGGTATGGGTTCAATAAAAACTGCCATACCCCTTCCAGGTTAGCCCGCATCCATCTTAGTTTCCATCATCACTTACCACCAGGTGAGATTGCAGTCAAGTGCTAACTTGTATCTGAATTTAAAAAAAGGACTACCTATACCCGTACTACGCGTCAGCCAATTGCAACCGTCGCTCGACGAGATATAATATTTCTAGGACTAGGTTCTTAACTGTTTTTAGCGGAGAAAGTTTCACACCAAACTCTTCTTCGTTTTGAGACTTGATCACGTTCTTATAGAAGGGTAAAGTATCTTTTTCTAAGAACATTTCGTCCGACTCCTGTGGAAACACATATAGCAATGTTACGAGGAGCAGTAGTTGAGATGAAGTAATTACAAGGTTTCGCCACAGTACACGACGCGACGGTCAGGGAACTTCTAACAAAACGTCGCCATCTCGACGTCACTGGCAGGTGTCACATGTAAGTACATTTATCGCAGGTAGCCCTATAATGTAGTCCATTTGTTTTCTTTAAAGAAACTCTTTTATTTTCGGGAATAAAAAATAGCCTATGTCCTTCCCCGGTATGTAAGATAGATCTGTACCAAATTTCATCGAAATCGGTTGAACGGTTGGGCCGTGAAAAGCTAGCAGACAGACAGACGGACACACTTTTGCATTTATAATATTAGTATAGATTTTGAATAAATTATTAGAAATTTAAATTATCATTATAGTTACCGTTGGCTGGCGACTGGTCGCACACAACCGCTCTCGCTTGATCGCCGCCAGTTCCAGCCGCATCGCCTCCATCTCGCTCTCCATGACCACCACTTGCTTGTGCTGAAACCATCCCATGTTATAGATAGTTCAATCCATGATGAAGCGCCCCACTCTTTGTCCCAATCGGTTGCAATGCAAATGTGCTAATGCACAGTTAGAGTGTGAGTTCTATCGTAAGTCGTAACGCACGAAGCACCGATCAGCGATGTGGGCACACGCACAAGATAAATCTCTCTCCGCAGCTGTGGTTTCCCCGCACGAACAATAGTGGGGCGCGTCTTCATGGATTGAACTATATCTATACAGCTACGGGCTTCGCGCTACGTACAAACCGTTAACCGACCTTTCATAGTGAACACATTTCATCATCATCGTTATAAACCGATAGATATCCATTGCTAGATAGTTTCTCGACGATAAACGACCTCCGTCGCGCAGTGGTAAGCGCTGTCGTCTCATTAGTGGGAGATCCCGAGTTCGATTGAATTTTCAATTTTTTTTGAAAATTTTGAATTTTTTGAAAATTGGAGGGGTTGAATTTTCAAAAATCCTTTCTTAGGCATCTGGCTTACGTCATAATAGCTATCTGCATGCCAAACTTCAGCCCGATCCATCCAGTAGTTTGAGCTGTGTGTTGATAGAACAGTCAGACAGTCACTTTCCTTTTATATGTATATTTAGATACCTAAATGTTCCATTCCATTCCATCCAATTTTCAGAAATTCCAGTCGAGCGAGGCCGGGGTGGGTGTGCTAGTCCTTAGTCGCTAACTCAGTGTTCATTTGATATTGGTTGGTTCTACATTACTGATTCACCGAGTGTCACTAAAATGGTTTTGCGTAGAAAACCTTCAATGGATTAAAAATAAATGTCAAAAGAGCTCAACCGCTATCATTCATCACTGAACACTGAGGGTGATACCTATAAAAGAGCGTACTCTGACTTCGCTTAGACTTAAGACAGAGTTAAAACGAGACAGAGGTATATCTCTCACATAAATCTGTCTCTTTTTAACTCAATCTTAAGTCTGAGCAAAGTCAGAGTGCGCTTTATACTGGCTCTACACGCTCGCCGAGTGAAGGCGAGCGGGCAACAGGGATCGTGTTCACACTCGCCATCGCTTGGCGACAGTTGAGGAGCTAGTATGAAAGATCTCACCCCGAGTTAGCGAGTCACCCCGCAGGTCCTTACCAATACAGACGGCTCCCCAACATTGTGCTCCTCGCCAGTCTTACTCGGGAACGGCCAAAACTCTGATTTCGGCATGCGACTTGATCAACGCTTCTACAATCAATACAGATAGTAATAATTTAATGCTGTGTTCAGCAAAAAATACACACTTACAAATTATAAATTAAAATATATAAAACCATCGGCATATAAAACCAAAAGGAACAAATAATATTGTAACGATTTATTTACCTATTAAACAGTCAAAGTTGTCATGAATAACTGTCACAACTGTCATAATTTTGAAACGTTAAAAGAAAATATTAAACCTTACATTAAACTTTTTTCATCACAACTCAGAATATTGATGTCGGAACCACTCCTTAAATTGGTGGATACACAAGAGCCCGCGCAGACAGCAAGAGTTCAGCCGTCTGAGTTCTGCGTTCCACGTTCTTTGTAACCTCTGTAAGGTTATGGCGCCGCGCAGACAATAGGCAGCCAGACCGCGGCGGTCAGAAAGAACGCTTGCGTACTTTCGTTCTATTTCCAAAAACACAACTAACGCGTTTCGAATGGCGTTTCTCCAGTTGGTATCTTGTTTTCTATTTTACTTTTTAGGGTTCCGTACCTCAAAAGGAAAAACAGAACCCTTATAGGTCTGTCTGTCAAGAAACCTACAGGGTACTTCCCGTTGACCTAGAATCATGAAATTAGGCAGGTAGGTAGATCTTATAGCTGACATTTGGGGAAAAATCTGAAAACCGTAAATTTAGGGTTAGATCACACAAAAAAAATTAAATTGTGGTCATGAACTAATAATTAGTATTTTCAACCCTCATTGCGCGAGCCTGACTCGCACTTGGCCGGTTTTTATATAATTATTTATATAAAATTTCATTCGAAAGTAGATCAAAAATGTCATCTTCAAGCAATTCAGGAAAAAGAACAATGAATTATCCTTTTTAGGGTTCCGTACCTCAAAAGGAAAAACGAAACCCTTATAGGATCAATTTGTTGTCTGTCTGTCTGTCATGAAACCTACTTCTACAAGGGTACTTCCCGTTGACCTAGAATCATGAAATTTGGCAGGTAGGTAGATCTTTTAGCTGAAATTTGGGGAAATATCTGAAAACCGCAAATTTAGGCTTACATCACACAAAAAAAATTAAATTGTGGTCATGAACTAATAATTAGTATTTTCAATTTTCTAAATAAGATAACTATATCAAGTGGAGTGTCATATGAAAGGTCTTCACCTGTGCATTCTAAAACAGATTTTCATTTTTTTATGTATCATAGTTTTTGAATTATCCTGCAAAATGTCGAAAAAATACGACTGTAGTATACGGAACCCTCATTGCGCGAGTCTGACTCGCACTTGGCCGGTTTTTTTTCTTGCTCCCCAGTATTTTCTTTTTTTTATTGCCTTTTCACCATAATATACAGACCGTATATCGAAACAATTCTAGCAACGGCGCACCTTTATATGGAGGGAACTGTTAAAAAACGTTCGGAACGGAAACGTTCTCAAAAAATGTTACCCCTTTACGCAATATCATAAAAAACTTGACTGAAATGAAACAATCACCGTTTTATACTGAGGCTACATTTATTGATACAACCCACATATAATCACATATTATGTATATTGCGTTATATCCTTAAACAACAAACAAGCGTGTACATACATACCTACTTATTGCACAAACATAATAAGGTATTATTTTAAAAACAGTGTCAACATGGTGCGCAAAGTAAAACATATGGGTACAAATATTTCCTATCAATTAACGTTCTATGAATATAGGTAAATAATCTTTCCATTCAAAAATATAATATTAATATATAGGTAATTTAATACAACTTTAAAATAAGTTCTTTTTAATAAAACTTAACCAACTTCGATTTGCTTTTAATTATAATACTAAAATATTATACTAATGGTTAAAAATTACTATAGATACTTTGTCAAGTTATTGCACTGATTAAGAGTGATCACTCTTAATGCGGAGTTCCTTCTGTCTGCGAACATCTTCACCATATGTTTACACGGAGACGATCAATGAAGGCATAACCTACAATATAATTTAAAAAAAATCACGCAACAGCAATTTTATTAGTTGCGATGAAACGTTGAATCATATATACATTGTTCTGGCCTGATAATGTATAAATACATTTTAATTTTTACTTTCCTTTTGATATTTACATACATAGTCTTATTAATTAGATTCAAATAATAACAATAAGATTTAGGCCCTGTTTCACAACCGCCACATTTTATCTAACGAATAAAAATGACGTTATCACAGTTTTTGTCTTGGGAAACATGAAAATGTCTTACTCGTTATATCCTATCCGGGGAATAAAGTTAATATAGCGCTCTCTCATCCTAATCCCATACAAATGACATAGAGAGCGCTATACTAACTTCATTTTGCGTATAAGTTAGTATAGCGCTCTCTCTGTTACGTACCCATACAAATGACAAAGAGAGAGCTATACTAACTTCATTTTGCGTATAAGTTAGTATGGCGCTCTCTCTGTTACGTACCCATACAAATGACAAAGAGAGAGCTATACTAACTTCATTTTGCGTATAAGTTAGTATAGCGCTCTCTCTGTTACGTACCCATACAAATGACAAAGAGAGAGCTATACTAACTTCATTTTGCGTATAAGTTAGTATAGCGCTCTCTCTGTTACGTACCCATACAAATGACAAAGAGAGGGCTATACTAACTTCATTTTGCGTATAAGTTAGTATAGCGCTCTCTCTGTTACGTACCCATACAAATGACAAAGAGAGCGCTATACTAACTTCATTTTGCGTATAAGTTAGTATAGCTCTCTCTCTGTTACGTACCCATACAAATGACAAAGAGAGAGCTATACTAACTTCATTTTGCGTATAAGTTAGTATAGCGCTCTCTCTGTTACGTACCCATACAAATGACAGAGAGGGCGGTATACTAATTTTATTACGCGGATAATGTTTAGATAAAGTTTACTGGTGGTTGTGAAACCGGTCTTTAATGTTTAACAATATAAACGGAACTAGAAAATTTTTGGTAACTAATATTTCGACAATCGAAGCAAATATCGCAACTTCGTACTTATATGCAAACATTTTGAGAACTCACTCGCCATTTTAGCTCTATGTGTCAACTGTCATGTTAAAAGTACGATTAGTCCTTATTTTAAAATGTATAAAATAAAATTCTAAAATGGCAAGTGAGATCTCAAAATATATGCACTATAATTAAAATAAAATAAAATTATATGACGGCTCTGTAGAAGAGAACTGCATAATGTGACGCACTCACAAACTTGAATGCCATAGAGAATAAGGAGTCTGGATTATTGAAGATCTGGATTGGCCCCTAAGATACGGGAACTCTAAATTTAAGGGCCAGTAGGTACTCCATTGAAGTCAAATGTAAAAATTCTGGTAATTAAAAAATATTCATATTCATATTCATTAGATTTCACAAAAAGTAAAAAATAGGTGTTAAAAAATCTACGGAAACATTGCATAAAATATATGACATAAAATAATTGTACGCCTTAACTACTTAAGTAAATAATATTTTTTTTCGTGTACATATTATGCAAAATGACTACTACTTTAGAAGACTTAAGTTTCGGAAATAATATAATTACCTATATACTTAACTGTGCAAAATTTGATTTGCTTATTTATTAATACGTACAATTTTTTTGGTATAACAAAAGCTTAACATCTAAACTTATTATAAATCTGTAACTGGATTCTTCCCGTACATCTCTACATAGTATACAACAAAGTCGCTTCCCGCCGTCTGTCCCTCTGTATGCTTCGTCATCATCATCATCATCAACCGATAGACGTCCACTGCTGGACATAGGTTCCTTGTAGGGACTTCCACACGCCACGGTCTCGTGCTGCCTGAATCCAGCGACTCCCTGCGACTCGTCTGATGTCGTCCATCCACTTAGTGGGGGGTCTTCTAACGCTGCGTCTTCCGGTGCGAGGTCACCATTCCAGCGCCTTGAGCCCTGCCCCTTGTCACTTCAGCTTCACAACCTGTTGAGCTATGTCGGTTACTCTAGTTCTCCTACAGATCTCCTCATTTCCGATTTGATCTCGAAGAGCAATTAACAGTTTAGTGCGTTCTGTGTTGTAAACTAATTATATCAGAGAAAGTCTCGTTCACACGGACGCATTATTACAGCGCGTTAGAAAAGCGCCAGTGTAGACGGTGGCTTATTCGTGCCTTATTGTTACCAATTTCAGATTTATAGAACATATTATTCTTATTATTAATAATTAGACTATTAATATTTAATTTAACTATCTATTGAACCTACAGATTCTATTTCTAACAAAATTTAACTATCAAACATCGGAATAATAATAATCCATACTAATATTATAAATGCGAAAGTGTGTCTGTCTGTCTGTCTGTCTGTCTGTCCGTCTGTCTATCTGTCTGTATGTCTGTCTGCTAGCTTTTCACGGCCCATCCGTTCAACCGACTTTGACGAAATTTGGTACAGAGATAGCTTGCATTCCGGGGAAGGACATAGGCTACTTTTTATCGCAGAAATTCAAAGAGCTTCCATGGGATTTTCGAAATACTAAATCTACGCGGACGAAGTCGCGGGCATCATCTAGTTATAAATAATAATAAAAAAACAATAGGCTCACGACTGGCACCTAAAGTTTCACAGTTCCACATTAAATTGGGTTTGTCTGTGTTTTCCTTAATTATTGGTAAGAAATAGATGTGAATACTTACTCTAAAACTTATTTGCGCTCACAATCAGCACCAATACTATACAAGTTTGTTTTGCTTTTAAAATATAAATAAATGTGTGGCCACCATTGACTTATTACTTCGTATGGACAGGGTTATAGAACAAACAAAATGGCACTGTGACGTTGTAAATTTTGAACTACTAATTAGCGTTTCGCTTTTAATTAAAATCTATTTTGTTCAAAGTATGTTGGTGCCACCTAGCATCAAGGTGCAGAACTACGCGTGGGTCGATGTTCAGAGTTCATTCGAGCCACAATAGATGGCGTTTGCTTCGTTGTCAATTGTCGTAAAAATAAAACAAAATAATTAAATAAAACCATAATATCATTTGTTTATTGTTAAGTCATTAACAAAACGGTTCTTATAATATATCCTTAGGTTCCGCAAATATTCAAAAATGAATTGGCTTCATGATCAAACTAAATGAGAGCGGCCACACTCGGGTTGCGTCTGGCAACACCGATTGATGAGATTTAGAATTTTCCTGGAGTCAACATGTGAAGACGAATTTTTTTCGTTCCAGGAAAATCTCACTTCTCTTCGCCCATGGCTTCGCCTGGAAAAATACAATAGTCATAAATTTTAGTCATCCTAACGTATTTTCAATGTTTCATCAGTTATGGTGAGTGAAAAATCAAGTAATGTGGATTCGACAAAATGGCGGTTTGGTTAGAGAAAATCCTAATCTCATGATTTCTTTCAGTTCCAGTTATTTTAACTTCCCAAATAAATGAGGATAATGGGTTGTGGGTGGACTTCTGAAAACCATTGGTGGCCAGGAGTTCAATAGGGTTTACGTTTACGTTTTACGTTTAGCTTCAGTTTTCCGTTTTCCGTTTGCGTTTCCGTTTTTAGTTTTCGGTTTTCGTATTTATTTCTTTTGCACATTCACGTTGACAACTTAATTGCTATGGATAAGACTTGGTGAAAATCTTTGTAATGAAACATTTCGGTTGTGAAGAATCAAATAAATTGAGTTTTGGATCTTGGCCGATGCCGTCCAGCTACCTTGCAGTCTTCGCACCTACAAGTAAGCAACTGTTTGTATCCTGCAACAGTTTAGTGAACCTTCTTAGTGTATGTGTACAGTAAGAACCCTGTCTTTACTACTGAGCTTTTATTTTGAAACAATTTTATGAATTTTACTGTGTCATTGTCTATTCCATGCCAATGGCATCTTAAATTTAAAACATAGATCTTATGTACTATCTACCTAAGTCATTCTAATGTATCTAAATTAAGTCTTGGCATTAAGCTAGAATAACTAAGCATTATTAGCCATCATTCTGTATTAAGCGACCCCGGTAAAAGTTACATTAAAAACAATTTTGCCTAACATCTAGCAAATTTCATTTATAACACCTCATATGCATTACAAGGGAGTCGACGGCTAGCTTCTATTCTTTACTAGGTAGATAGATCAAGTAAAGTAAATTAAAATTATTTTTTTCCTCTAATCTTTGTAAGGTGGTAGATTATTCCGTATCCGGGTATATTTCTATTCCGCCCGATTTACCACCCTTACAAATGGCGCCCGAACGTTTTTTTTATATAGTTATTTCAGTATATTTTGAGAAATTTTGTGAATTTTATGAAATGTACTCCGCTGATTGTACAATTTTCTAAGTAGTGACACATTGCAAAGAGCACTAAGCTGTTTTTTATGGTTAACTAACTAAATAATAACTAATAGTTAGAAATTTTGTTTGATAGTTTAAGTAATTTTCTGAGTATAGTCCAACATTGGTTTTTTTTTCTTATTTAATTAACACATTATAAATGGTGCTTATGCCGTTCAATTATGTTATTTGACTTACCTTGGAGGTGTATAAGTGAATGTTTGCCTTCAGTTTAGTAATAAACATTGCTTAACTGAGTTGTTGTTGGGTATTGCTTTCAATAGTAAGTACATCTTATGTTTGAAAATTCCGGTAACTTAGTATAATTAAAGTTTTGAAACGCTATGTGCTGTTAACTAGTTACACACTTACATTTATAAATACTAAGAGTTACAACTTGTGAAACTAAATATATAAACTATATTCAGAGATTACATTAAGTTCAAGTATGAAGTTATGAACAATTTTTTTGTCAGTGACTTGATACTTCATTATTTTGTTGAAATTTTGTTTAGAGCTGTGTTAAGGTTATGATAAAAGCTACTTCACACACAAAACATGTTAAGTTTAATTGAATGCTGGTAGTTTAAAGTGACATTTAGAAACAGATTTTGTTGTATTTTAGGTTATGTGTTAAAAGTGTAAAGTAACAGTCATCAAACCATTGCACAATCTCTTTGTTTTTTTTTTAAAGATAATATGCTATTCAGAGTTCATTGCAACTTTGTTGCCTGTTTACTTTTGTAATTGTAAAGGTTGTAACACACTGTGTACTCATAAAGGTGATACTGCACCTTACAATCATTTATTCAATTTCGGGAAGTTTTATTTTGTTATATTTTGTTTACTATAGTAATAATATGTGCTTGTATTATTAACAATATTTTGGAATAGGAACATAATTGATAAAATAAGTTAGGATAGACTTAAGAATATTGTTTTTGTTGTGTATTTTGCTTGTGTATATTTAATAGTTTAAATAACTTCTTTTGTGTTTGTGTTTAACCAATTTGTATAAGGCTAAACATAGACAGTTACACAAGCTCGATATTTTGTTAAATGTGTTTTGACTTAACACAATGGAACAGACTTTTGCCCAGTTTCATTCACTTTTGAAGGACGAATTGTGTTATGAGGTATCCATTCGTTCCGAAACTCCAGCACCTACAGTGCTAGGTTTAAAGAAACAGTTAAAACAATTAATTCAGGAAATTCCTTCTGAATCAATTTTAGAGACAGATTTCTCTTCTGAAAGTGAGTTAGGGGTTATTACTAAAAAACTTCAAGACTTAGAAGATTTATTAAAAAAGTGTTCTGACACTAAAGATAGACATGCCCTCTGTAGGTCTAAAGCTTTAGCTTCACATTTGTACTTTAGAATTTTGAGAATACAGTGTTCCGAACTCAGCTTAATAAGTAGGAAGAGTGAATTACATACAAAGTTGCAGAGTTTGATTTCCAGATTAGATGCTGACAATGAGTCGTCTCACGACGAATCACTGGATTCCGAGAGTACCGCCGTTGACTGCACTGGTGATAAAAATGTTGCCAAGTGGAAGTTACATTTCAACGGACAGGGTGATCCGCGCAGTTTCATCGAACGCGTTGAGGAATATAAAAGATCTTATGGCGTTTCAGATGGAAAATTATTTGTTTCTGCATTTCATCTTTTTACAGGCCGAGCATTGTTATGGTACAGAGGCAACAAATGTCAAGTTTCGTCTTGGTCAGAATTGAAAACTTTATTTTTAGAGGAATTTGATGCAGTAGATTATGACTACAGGTTGCTAGGTGAAATTCGAGCAAGAACACAAGGCTCTGAAGAACCTGTGTCTATCTATTTCGCTGTAATGTTTGGCATGTTTTCAAGGTTGTCAACACCACTTTCCGAAGAACAAAAGTTACAAATTTTATTACATAATATTCGCCCTTTTTACTCAGAACAATTAGCTCTTGTTGACATTAAGTCTGTCGCAATGTTGAAGGAAAAGTGTCGCAAACTAGAGGCTGCGAGGCAGCGTTCCGCCTTATTTTCTGAGCCTACTAACAGTAAGGCAACTTTAAGTTCAGAGTTTGCTTACAAACAAGTGACAAAACAGATAAACACACTTTCAGTCACACCTGCACCTAAGGTTGATACAAGTAAAGGCACTGATTTTTCGAAAACAAATAAACAACTATGTTACAAGTGCGGCAAGGGTAACCATTCCTTTAAATTTTGCAGGACAGTTCCGAAATTTATTAGATGTTTTTCGTGTGGACGTCAGAACTTTACAGTAAAGACATGTCCAAGTTGTAGTAAAAAGGCGATTAGTAAACCCGCTCCGGACAAAAATTCAAAAAACTAATTAGTAAGAACTGTGCAGAGACACAAGTAAAGAACTTGGTCATTAACAACAAAACATCCCTTTTACCTGACACAGTTCTGTATTCAGTGGATAAACGAGACTTTAGGCCACATTTAAAGGTTTTTGTTGACGGTTTTGAGATTACAGGTTTACTAGATTCCGGTGCTTGCGCGTCAATTTTGGGTAACCAGGCGCACAAGGTTTTTTTGAGATTCGGTTATAAATTGCATAGCAGTATTGATACCACATTTTCAGTGGCAAATGGAGACAAACTTGATTGCATGGGTTATATGTTTATTCCGATTACTTATAATTCCGTAACTCACATAATAAAATTTTTTGTAGTACCCTCTATAATAGCGGATGTTATTTTTGGCTGTGACTTTTGGAAAACATTTCAGTTAGCCCCTGGCATTTTTGATAATTTAGAATTAATTAAGGCACCTTCTCAATTTTACAATATTTGTGCGATTGATAATAAACAAATTCATACCATCACTTCTTTTGAAAACTTATCATCTCAACAGAAAGAATTAGCCCAGTCTGTAGTAAATAAATTTTAGATATTTCTTCAGAGAAAATTGGATTGGGTAGAACAAAATTAATTGAACATGTTATTGACACCGGTGATGCCTTGCCAATAAAAATAAAACAATATCCACTTTCTCCCGAAAAGAAGGAAGCTTTAAGTAAAGAGTTAGATAGGATGCTGGAAATGGACGTAGTTACTCCGAGTGAAAGCCCTTGGAATAACCCAGCAATTTTAGTGAAAAAGGCAAATGGAGACTGGAGATTTTGCCTAGATTGCAGGAAATTAAATTCAGTGACAAAGGGGGATTCATACTCAATACCGTACATTCCACAAATTCTAGATAGCTTGAAAGAGGCAAGGTTTTTATCATCGATTGATTTAAGTTCAAGTTTCTGGCAAATTCCGTTAGCTAACGACTCTCAGGAAAAAACCAGTTTTACAGTTCCTGGTAGAGGGTTATTCAAATTTAAAGTCATGCCGTTTGGCCTATGCGGTGCACCAGCACGACAGCAGAGGTTAATGGACCAGTTATTTAATCAAAATTTTTGTAGTGATATTGAAAATGGAATAGTATTTTGTTATATAGATGATATTGTTATTTGTTCTGCTGATTTTGAAACCCATTTAATTTTATTAAACAGAGTTCTGGATAAACTAAAAATGGCTCAACTATCCATAAATTTTGATAAATGTAATTTTTTTCGAAACTCTTTGAAATATTTAGGGTATATAGTGGATGAATTTGGTTTACGCACAGATCCTGGAAAAGTTGCCGCAGTTTTGAACTTTCCGACCCCAAAAACTGCACAGGAGGTAAAGATTTTCCTAGGCACTTGTTCTTGGTACAGGCGCTTTATTAGGAATTTTTCAACCATCGCTGCACCACTCAATAGACTAACGAGTAAAGGAAAGAACGCACCTAAATTTGAGTGGAGCGAACAGGCAGAGGTAGCATTTAATACATTGAAGAATGCGTTGGTAACCGCACCTGTTCTTGCGGTACCGAATTTTGAAAAACCATTCAAAATACATTGTGATGCTTCTGCATATGGTGTTGGCGGTATGCTAACGCAAGAAACCGATGGTTGCGATCATCCCATTGCGTATGTCAGTAGGAGCCTAAATAAAAACGAAAGGAATTACAGCGCGACGGAACGCGAGGCTCTAGCTGTGATTTTTGCAGTGGAGAAATTTCAGGCTTATTTTGGTTCCAAGCCAGTCACAATTATCACAGACCATGCATCCCTAAAGTGGTTCTTAAATTTAGAAAATCCCTCAGGACGACTCGCCAGATGGGGTTGTAGATTATCACAGTATAATTTTGTTATCGAACATAGGAAGGGTTGTGATAATGTAGTTCCGGATACCTTGTCGAGACTCATACACGTAGATGTAGTTGGTGATCGTAATGATAACTCTAGTCAACAAGTTTTGGTAGATGACTGGTATGACAAAACATTTAATGGCTGTAAAATCAATCCAGCAAATTTTCCGAATTTTTGTATTTTGAACGATAAACTATATCGTTACAGTAAATGTAAATACCAGCTTCTCAGTGAGTTCGACTGGAAAGAGGTAGTCCACAAGAACGACATCCTTAGAATTATGCAACAAAACCATGCAGATGCAACTGCAGGTCATTTTGGTGTGTTCAAAACTCATCGCAGATTATCCCTCAGATATTTTTGGCGTGGTATGTATAAGGACGTGGTTGAGTACGTTAAGAATTGTGATACTTGCTCTGCGTATAAACACACGACATCAGCCACTCCAGGTCTGCTAGGGAAGCCTAAAGTCTGCGAGAGACCTTTTCAGGTCATTTCGGCTGATTTAGTCGGACCTTTGCCTAGGTCTAAATCAGGATTTACATTTCTTTTTGTGGTGACGTGTTGTTTTTCGAAATATACAATGTTGTTTCCGTTACGGCGTGCCACAGGTGCCGCTGTTGTTAAAGCGCTAGAGAATTTTGTATTTTTGAACCATAGTGTTCCAGAGACTGTGATTGTGGACAATGGGTCCCAATTTACAGGATCTGAATTCCGTAATCTCATTAAGCGTTATAATATTCCGAAATTACACTACACACCACTGTACACTCCGCAAGTTAACCTTGTTGAGAGGTACAATAAGGTTGTTATGACTGCTGTAGCCGCTTTTGTGAAAGATAACCACAGGTCCTGGGACGAAAACCTGTACAAGGTCCAGTTCGCCATAAACAGTGCGGTTAATGAATCCACTGGATTCTCCCCGTTCTTCCTTGTCCACGCTAGAGAACCGGTCTTAAATGGTTCCTTCTATAAGGACACGGATAAGGAGTACGAGGCCGGAATTCCAAGGGAGGAATACGCAGGAAAGTTTGGATCTTTGGAGGACATATTTGGTCAGGTTAGGAGAAATTTGTTTCAGGCTCATGCAGAGTATGCAACGCATTACAACTTAAGGCGTAGGTCTGCAAGCTATTCTGTTGGGGATATAGTGTGGAAAAAGACCTATCCACAAAGCGACGCTACAAATTTTTTCGCAGCTAAGCTGGCACCTAAGTATGAAAAGTGCAGGGTTGTCAAGGTTTTGTCACCTTTGGTTTATGAACTAGTTAGAGTAGCTGACAACCACCCAATAGGCACTTGGCATATTAAGGATATTAAGAAGTAGATATTTGCCATTACTTAGTTTGGTCTAAACTGTTTGAATATTTAAGTTATCAATATTCAATTAGGAATTTGAATGAGTGTAGTGATGTTCTGAGTTAACAGTTACATTACCATGGTTCAGTTGAGGAGGAATGTAGTGGATGTATGTAGGGATGAATATGTGATGATTGGAATGCTTGTGGTAGACCAACCGGTTGAGAAAGTAAAAATGCAAATATCGTACTTTGGGGATAACGAAAAGGGGGGGTTTTGTGTTTTGTTTTCGTTTTCCTTCTAGATAATGGATCACTTCTGTTATTTTTCCGATTCTGTTCCGAGATCTATTTTCTAGGAGAGTTATTTCGTTTTTTTTTTTCTCATATTCCGATTTTGATTCGGTTTTATTTTTCCGAATGGGATAGAGAACGGTTGCCATATCAGATGGACCCGTTCACAACCAGATTTTCCGTATTTGTTGAGTAACAAATATTACGATGGTAGTTTAAAAGAGTGAACCACCGTAGGCCTAGACGCATTCTATCAGTCAGCTGAAGAATGATGCCAAGATGTTTCCACTCAAGTGTCTTAGACACCATGAAGTTTTTTTGTATATATTCTTTTTAGAAGTTAGGGTTGTGTAGTTAAGTATAATGTATAAAACCTTACACTGTTTTCAGTATATTTATTTTGTTAGACAATTTTCCTTGTTAGTAGTAGATGTGCGTTCACGCGTAACTTCTGTGTTTTTTTTGTTTGTTTGTTTCAGGCAAATTGTTAGTAGTTGTTGGATGACGCTGAGGGCAGCGTGGTTCAACCTGTTGAACCTTTTCGTAGGAGGGGAAGTATTGTGACGTTGTAAATTTTGAACTACTAATTAGCGTTTCGCTTTTAATTAAAATCTATTTTGTTCAAAGTATGTTGGTGCCACCTAGCATCAAGGTGCAGAACTACGCGTGGGTCGATGTTCAGAGTTCATTCGAGCCACAATAGATGGCGTTTGCTTCGTTGTCAATTGTCGTAAAAATAAAACAAAATAATTAAATAAAACCATAATATCATTTGTTTATTGTTAAGTCATTAACAAAACGGTTCTTATAATATATCCTTAGGTTCCGCAAATATTCAAAAATGAATTGGCTTCATGATCAAACTAAATGAGAGCGGCCACACTCGGGTTGCGTCTGGCAACACCGATTGATGAGATTTAGAATTTTCCTGGAGTCAACATGTGAAGACGAATTTTTTTCGTTCCAGGAAAATCTCACTTCTCTTCGCCCATGGCTTCGCCTGGAAAAATACAATAGTCATAAATTTTAGTCATCCTAACGTATTTTCAATGTTTCATCAGTTATGGTGAGTGAAAAATCAAGTAATGTGGATTCGACAAAATGGCGGTTTGGTTAGAGAAAATCCTAATCTCATGATTTCTTTCAGTTCCAGTTATTTTAACTTCCCAAATAAATGAGGATAATGGGTTGTGGGTGGACTTCTGAAAACCATTGGTGGCCAGGAGTTCAATAGGGTTTACGTTTACGTTTTACGTTTAGCTTCAGTTTTCCGTTTTCCGTTTGCGTTTCCGTTTTTAGTTTTCGGTTTTCGTATTTATTTCTTTTGCACATTCACGTTGACAACTTAATTGCTATGGATAAGACTTGGTGAAAATCTTTGTAATGAAACATTTCGGTTGTGAAGAATCAAATAAATTGAGTTTTGGATCTTGGCCGATGCCGTCCAGCTACCTTGCAGTCTTCGCACCTACAAGTAAGCAAATGTTTGTATCCTGCAACAGTTTAGTGAACCTTCTTAGTGTATGTGTACAGTAAGAACCCTGTCTTTACTACTGAGCTTTTATTTTGAAACAATTTTATGAATTTTACTGTGTCATTGTCTATTCCATGCCAATGGCATCTTAAATTTAAAACATAGATCTTATGTACTATCTACCTAAGTCATTCTAATGTATCTAAATTAAGTCTTGGCATTAAGCTAGAATAACTAAGCATTATTAGCCATCATTCTGTATTAAGCGACCCCGGTAAAAGTTACATTAAAAACAATTTTGCCTAACATCTAGCAAATTTCATTTATAACACCTCATATGCATTACAAGGGAGTCGACGGCTAGCTTCTATTCTTTACTAGGTAGATAGATCAAGTAAAGTAAATTAAAATTATTTTTTTCCTCTAATCTTTGTAAGGTGGTAGATTATTCCGTATCCGGGTATATTTCTATTCCGCCCGATTTATCACCCTTACAGCACCGACTCATTGGTGCTCATGCACCGATGCAACCTCAGTGACGTCTGGATTTCAATCGAGTCGTTCATTAGTATTCAAGAGGTGGCGCTGATTTATTTGGTTTCTAAACCTTGAAATATATTGTTAGCTTGACCATATCTTGTCATTAATATCGATGGTGGCCACACAACAACTACGCTGCGTTGAACGTAGAATCAACACGCGTGTCACGTCTACGTATACGCTAACATCCTAGTCCTATATAAGACAACAAAAATGTTTCTATCTATGTCCGTTATACACCTTGAAACCATCCGACGGATGTGCCCCAAACTGGTTTCATTAGAAAGGCAATAATGCGGAGATAGTTTTAGACCAATAAATAAAAGGAATAAGGCAATATGTTCAGCAGCAGAACACGCCGAGCGGGTATTCGCTAGTAATAAATATTGACCAATTATTGCTAATTTTTGAAATTGCATAAGCGTTTAATTATCGAATTCTGACAACCCAGATTTTTTTATGATAGCAATAATTATTAGTGGTGTATATGAAAAATTGGCAAATTGCAGCAATGTGCAGAACTAAGCTTACCGGACTAAAATTAGTGCTATACTTTTCCGGGAATATTGCCATAGAACTTTTAGACCTGTTAGCATTTAGAGTTTAGTGTAGAGATTGCAAAACCAAATAAGCACTATTAAGATCTTCGCACATCACACTGACTCAATGCAGACTCTACTCTGATTCGACTAACAGTAAAGCATGGAAACGTGCATTTTATATCGTGTTCCTTACAGTCGACTTTTTAACATTTTGTTAAAATATAGATACGAAGTTCTTCTTCACTTACATCATTCAATGTTGAAAATTGTAACATAAGACAGAAATAAGTGCTTCAAATGCGGCCTGAAAAATAGCAGCCAACAACTAACAAGCTTATTTCAAATTATTCGAATTTTTAGACTTATTGTTTGGTGATATTTTTGTTGTCATTTGAAAAATTCTAATATTTTTAAATTTACTGTCGATGACAAGAGGTCTCAAATATAAATATTTTGCAATCGTTATTAAACTTTATGTTAGGTTTATAATAAAGTGAAGCTTCTCTCTGGGCTGGTTTCCGCACTTAAACGTTTCCGTCTGTTGTGCGTGCATAACCTGAAGCTGTTGATAATATAAAACTTTTTCTACGTTTTGTAAGAAGAAACGTGTGCATAGGTGCAAACCACGCCACATGAGCTATGTCATTTTGTTCGTGAGCCCTCGTCTACACCTACTCTTATAAGTCAATGTCATCAAGAACACGATATAAAGTTCAGATTTTCAAGCGTTAGGCTGCCTGTCCACTGGTCCGGAGAAGAGAGGAGCGGAGCTGCGTAAATATTAACCAATAGAATTACATAAAACTCCCACTCCGCTGGACAAGGATTTGCGGACTATATAAAAAATCATGCATTGTAACGCGGAAAGGGGAAGCGGAGCACGGCTAGCTCTGCGTATGGAAAAACACAAAACACAGTCCGCAACTACGCTCCGCGTCACTTTCTCGCTCCGCTCCGCTACCTAGCTCCGCACCAGTGGACAGGCAGCCTTACTGTGAGTCGAGTCGGAGTGCAGTCGGCGACGAGTCGAGTCGTTTACGAAGTCCTTTAACTGGTTTCAAGAAAAAAAAGGTTGACACAACACTGCTAACAAATAGATATATTAAAATTCTACAACGTTATATTAAACCTAACACTAGGAACCCTAAGATTGATTTACGTTTAACATCGAAATATTAAATATCATATACATAGTATAATATCGAAATATATATATCGAAATATTATAGTTATATAGCTAAGCTCATTATCGGGTGGCATACACTGAGAGATCGTATCTCTTCTATATCATAGTCATTTTGAAAGCGGTCAAAGCCGAACCTGAAACTATTCCAGAAACTATTATTGATTTATTTATTTTATTTTATTTATTCTTATTTGTACCAAAGACATTTACAGTAAAGAGAAAAAGAGAGCGAAAGTGAACAGGGAAGCACTCATCTCTATGAGAGATCTCTACCAGTGACCCTTGGCAGTGCGAGAGGTAGTAAAGGGAGTAGAATAGGTACAAAAGATAGAAATATCATGAAAAGAACACAATAGATACTATGTAATATTACCTACAAATCTGATCTAACCAATTTCAGAAAAAAAACTGCACCCAAAATATAACGGTTTTGAAAGAAATCAAATTCGATTTTTCGAAGAAAAAATATTAGAAGTGATTTATTTGCAGTAATCGATTTATTATACTGTTTTTCTATACTAATATTATAGACAGGAAAAAGGACATTGCCCAAGTGACTATGGGACTCAGTATCGCTACCAACTATGTGTCCCCCTAATAAAATAAAGCTCATTTTTTAGGATGGTTTTATTACTTTTAATTACGCATTAAAAAAAAGTTCTAAACCTCCGGGTTCCGCAGCAATACGGTGATGAACGACCTCTATAATTAGAATTTTCAAACTGTTAATTTGCTTCTAACTTACGTTTCACTGAAATATTTCGCTTTATTAAATATATGTCTATAGAAATCTATATAAATAGAAGCCTCAATAGCCCAACGGTTAAAGGAAAAGACTGAAATCCGAAAGGTCGACGGTTCAAACCACACCCATTGCACTATTGTCGTACTACTCCTAGCACAAGCTTGACGCTTCGTGGGAGGGAAAAGGGGAATATTAGTCATGATTAGCATGGCTGATACTCTTATCTAGACAAGGCTGACCTAACCGTAGTCTGGGAAATGCATTTACGCATTCCTTCCGGAAACGCGGCTGGAATACCCACTAAAACACAGTGGCGCATGCGCGTCGCTTGGTGACATTGGTCACGGAAACTAAAGTATATTCACTAACATAGTGTCGCTTCACTTTATTTTTTACTGTGTTTGTTAAGTAAGTATTTGCATTCTAAGAATAAAATAAAATACTAATTATTCTTATGGTTATTGTAATAAAATACGAATATAAATAATAAACACAAGTATATGGTGGCGACACTATGTTAGTAAACAGACTTTACACTACACTGCTGTTTCACTGAAGAGTATAATAAAAACATTTGGTAGCTTACCTTCAATAAATAAAGAGTTAAAGGAATTCAAACCGCAAAAGCAATTGTATAAAATAAAATAAAAATAAAATAAAAATCTTTTTTATTCAAATAAACTATTACAAGTGCTTTCGAATCGTCGGATGCATCTACCACTGGTTCGGAATGCCTTTCCTACCGAGAAGAACCAGCAAGAAACTCGGCGGTTGCTCTTTTCAAATATTTGATATACAAGATTGTATTGGAGAAGTGTCGTGGGCTCGGCCATGCAACAGGAACATCTGCCACCGAGTGGGTCTCATACTTCAGATGCAGCTGGTCTGTCTGTTAACAAAGAGGATTTTGCTTTATTACAGGACAACACCAAACTTGTTCAGAATTGGTTGATTCTACACTGTTGTTAAACTGAAGAATACAGTATTAACATGTGATAGCTTACTTTTAATAGATAATGTGATTAACTACGGTTACTTATCTTCACTATAGTTGTGGGCTCGGCCATGCAACAGGAACATCTTCCTCCAAGTGGGTGTCTTACGTCAGATGCAGCTGGTCTGTCAGGAACATCTTCCTCCAAGTGGGTGTCTTACGTCAGATGCAGCTGGTCTGTCTGTTAACAAAGAGGATTTTGCTTTATTACAGGACAACACCAAACTTGTTCAGAATTGGTTGATTCTACACTGCTGTTAAACTGAAGAATACAGTATTAATACTTGATAGCTTACTTTAAATAGAAACTACGGTTACTTACCTTCACTATAGTTGTGGGCTCGGCCATGCAACAGGAACATCTTCCTCCAAGTGGGTGTCTTACGTCAGATGCAGCTGGTCTGTTAGGAACATCTTCCTCCAAGTGGGTGTCTTACGTCAGATGCAGCTGGTCTGTCTGTTAACAAAGAGGATTTTGCTTTATTACAGGACAACACCAAACTTGTTCAGAATTGGTTGATTCTACACTGCTGTTAAACTGAAGAATACAGTATTAATACTTGATAGCTTACTTTAAATAGAAACTACGGTTACTTACCTTCACTATAGTTGTGGGCTCGGCCATGCAACAGGAACATCTTCCTCCAAATGGGTCTCATGCTTCAGATGCAGCTGGTCTGTCTGTTAACAAAGAGGATTTTGCTTTATTACAGGACAACACCAAACTTGTTCAGAATTGGTTGATTCTACACTGCTGTTAAACTGAAGAATACAGTATTAATACTTGATAGCTTACTTTAAATAGAAACAACGGTTACTTACCTTCACTATAGTTGTGGGCTCGGCCATGCAACAGGAACATCTTCCTTCAAGTGGGTGTCTTACGTCAGATGCAGCTGGTCTGTCTGTTAACAAAGAGGATTTTGCTTTATTACAGGACAACACCAAACTTGTTCAGAATTGGTTGATTCTACACTGTTGTTAAACTGAAGAATACAGTATTAATACTTGATAGCTTACTTTAAATAGAAACAACGGTTACTTACCTTCACTATAGTTGTGGGCTCGGCCATGCAACAGGAACATCTTCCTCCAAGTGGGTGTCTTACGTCAGATGCAGCTGGTCTGTCTGTTAACAAAGAGGATTTTGCTTTATTACAGGACAACACCAAACTTGTTCAGAATTGGTTGATTCTACACTGCTGTTAAACTGAAGAATACAGTATTAATACTTGATAGCTTACTTTAAATAGAAACTACGGTTACTTACCTTCACTATAGTTGTGGGCTCGGCCATGCAACAGGAACATCTTCCTCCAAGTGGGTGTCCTACGTCAGATGCAGCTGGTCTGTCAGGAACATCTTCCTCCAAGTGGGTGTCTTACGTCAGATGCAGCTGGTCTGTCAGGAACATCTTCCTCCAAGTGGGTGTCTTACGTCAGATGCAGCTGGTCTGTCTGTTAACAAAGAGGATTTTGCTTTATTACAGGACAACACCAAACTTGTTCAGAATTGGTTGATTCTACACTGCTGTTAAACTGAAGAATACAGTATTAATACTTGATAGCTTACTTTAAATAGAAACAACGGTTACTTACCTTCACTATAGTTGTGGGCTCGGCCATGCAACAGGAACATCTTCCTCCAAGTGGGTGTCCTACGTCAGATGCAGCTGGTCTGTCAGGAACATCTTCCTCCAAGTGGGTGTCTTACGTCAGATGCAGCTGGTCTGTCAGGAACATCTTCCTCCAAGTGGGTGTCTTACGTCAGATGCAGCTGGTCTGTCTGTTAACAAAGAGGATTTTGCTTTATTACAGGACAACACCAAACTTGTTCAGAATTGGTTGATTCTACACTGTTGTTAAACTGAAGAATACAGTATTAATACTTGATAGCTTACTTTAAATAGAAACAACGGTTACTTACCTTCACTATAGTTGTGGGCTCGGCCATGCAACAGGAACATCTTCCTCCAAGTGGGTGTCCTACGTCAGATGCAGCTGGTCTGTCAGGAACATCTTCCTCCAAGTGGGTGTCTTACGTCAGATGCAGCTGGTCTGTCAGGAACATCTTCCTCCAAGTGGGTGTCTTACGTCAGATGCAGCTGGTCTGTCTGTTAACAAAGAGGATTTTGCTTTATTACAGGACAACACCAAACTTGTTCAGAATTGGTTGATTCTACACTGCTGTTAAACTGAAGAATACAGTATTAATACTTGATAGCTTACTTTAAATAGAAACTACGGTTACTTACCTTCACTATAGTTGTGGGCTCGGCCATGCAACAGGAACATCTTCCTCCAAGTGGGTGTCCTACGTCAGATGCAGCTGGTCTGTCAGGAACATCTTCCTCCAAGTGGGTGTCTTACGTCAGATGCAGCTGGTCTGTTAGGAACATCTTCCTCCAAGTGGGTGTCTTACGTCAGATGCAGCTGGTCTGTCTGTTAACAAAGAGGATTTTGCTTTATTACAGGACAACACCAAACTTGTTCAGAATTGGTTGATTCTACACTGCTGTTAAACTGAAGAATACAGTATTAATACTTGATAGCTTACTTTAAATAGAAACAACGGTTACTTACCTTCACTATAGTTGTGGGCTCGGCCATGCAACAGGAACATCTTCCTCCAAGTGGGTGTCTTACGTCAGATGCAGCTGGTCTGTTAGGAACATCTTCCTCCAAGTGGGTGTCTTACGTCAGATGCAGCTGGTCTGTCTGTTAACAAAGAGGATTTTGCTTTATTACAGGACAACACCAAACTTGTTCAGAATTGGTTGATTCTACACTGCTGTTAAACTGAAGAATACAGTATTAATACTTGATAGCTTACTTTAAATAGAAACAACGGTTACTTACCTTCACTATAGTTGTGGGCTCGGCCATGCAACAGGAACATCTTCCTCCAAATGGGTCTCATGCTTCAGATGCAGCTGGTCTGTCTGTTAACAAAGAGGATTTTGCTTTATTACAGGACAACACCAAACTTGTTCAGAATTGGTTGATTCTACACTGTTGTTAAACTGAAGAATACAGTATTAATACTTGATAGCTTACTTTAAATAGAAACAACGGTTACTTACCTTCACTATAGTTGTGGGCTCGGCCATGCAACAGGAACATCTTCCTTCAAGTGGGTGTCTTACGTCAGATGCAGCTGGTCTGTCTGTTAACAAAGAGGATTTTGCTTTATTACAGGACAACACCAAACTTGTTCAGAATTGGTTGATTCTACACTGCTGTTAAACTGAAGAATACAGTATTAATACTTGATAGCTTACTTTAAATAGAAACAACGGTTACTTACCTTCACTATAGTTGTGGGCTCGGCCATGCAACAGGAACATCTTCCTCCAAGTGGGTGTCTTACGTCAGATGCAGCTGGTCTGTTAGGAACATCTTCCTCCAAGTGGGTGTCTTACGTCAGATGCAGCTGGTCTGTCTGTTAACAAAGAGGATTTTGCTTTATTACAGGACAACACCAAACTTGTTCAGAATTGGTTGATTCTACACTGCTGTTAAACTGAAGAATACAGTATTAATACTTGATAGCTTACTTTAAATAGAAACAACGGTTACTTACCTTCACTATAGTTGTGGGCTCGGCCATGCAACAGGAACATCTTCCTCCAAATGGGTCTCATGCTTCAGATGCAGCTGGTCTGTCTGTTAACAAAGAGGATTTTGCTTTATTACAGGACAACACCAAACTTGTTCAGAATTGGTTGATTCTACACTGTTGTTAAACTGAAGAATACAGTATTAATACTTGATAGCTTACTTTAAATAGAAACAACGGTTACTTACCTTCACTATAGTTGTGGGCTCGGCCATGCAACAGGAACATCTTCCTCCAAGTGGGTGTCTTACGTCAGATGCAGCTGGTCTGTCTGTTAACAAAGAGGATTTTGCTTTATTACAGGACAACACCAAACTTGTTCAGAATTGGTTGATTCTACACTGCTGTTAAACTGAAGAATACAGTATTAATACTTGATAGCTTACTTTAAATAGAAACTACGGTTACTTACCTTCACTATAGTTGTGGGCTCGGCCATGCAACAGGAACATCTTCCTCCAAATGGGTCTCATGCTTCAGATGCAGCTGGTCTGTCTGTTAACAAAGAGGATTTTGCTTTATTACAGGACAACACCAAACTTGTTCAGAATTGGTTGATTCTACACTGCTGTTAAACTGAAGAATACAGTATTAATACTTGATAGCTTACTTTAAATAGAAACAACGGTTACTTACCTTCACTATAGTTGTGGGCTCGGCCATGCAACAGGAACATCTTCCTCCAAGTGGGTGTCTTACGTCAGATGCAGCTGGTCTGTCAGGAACATCTTCCTCCAAGTGGGTGTCTTACGTCAGATGCAGCTGGTCTGTCTGTTAACAAAGAGGATTTTGCTTTATTACAGGACAACACCAAACTTGTTCAGAATTGGTTGATTCTACACTGCTGTTAAACTGAAGAATACAGTATTAATACTTGATAGCTTACTTTAAATAGAAACAACGGTTACTTACCTTCACTATAGTTGTGGGCTCGGCCATGCAACAGGAACATCTTCCTCCAAGTGGGTGTCTTACGTCAGATGCAGCTGGTCTGTCAGGAACATCTTCCTCAAAGTGGGTGTCTTACGTCAGATGCAGCTGGTCTGTTAGGAACATCTTCCTCCAAGTGGGTGTCTTACGTCAGATGCAGCTGGTCTGTCTGTTAACAAAGAGGATTTTGCTTTATTACAGGACAACACCAAACTTGTTCAGAATTGGTTGATTCTACACTGCTGTTAAACTGAAGAATACAGTATTAATACTTGATAGCTTACTTTAAATAGAAACAACGGTTACTTACCTTCACTATAGTTGTGGGCTCGGCCATGCAACAGGAACATCTTCCTCCAAGTGGGTGTCTTACGTCAGATGCAGCTGGTCTGTCTGTTAACAAAGAGGATTTTGCTTTATTACAGGACAACACCAAACTTGTTCAGAATTGGTTGATTCTACACTGTTGTTAAACTGAAGAATACAGTATTAATACTTGATAGCTTACTTTAAATAGAAACAACGGTTACTTACCTTCACTATAGTTGTGGGCTCGGCCATGCAACAGGAACATCTTCCTCCAAGTGGGTGTCTTACGTCAGATGCAGCTGGTCTGTCAGGAACATCTTCCTCCAAGTGGGTGTCTTACGTCAGATGCAGCTGGTCTGTCTGTTAACAAAGAGGATTTTGCTTTATTACAGGACAACACCAAACTTGTTCAGAATTGGTTGATTCTACACTGCTGTTAAACTGAAGAATACAGTATTAATACTTGATAGCTTACTTTAAATAGAAACAACGGTTACTTACCTTCACTATAGTTGTGGGCTCGGCCATGCAACAGGAACATCTTCCTTCAAGTGGGTGTCCTACGTCAGATGCAGCTGGTCTGTCAGGAACATCTTCCTCCAAGTGGGTGTCTTACGTCAGATGCAGCTGGTCTGTTAGGAACATCTTCCTCCAAGTGGGTGTCTTACGTCAGATGCAGCTGGTCTGTCTGTTAACAAAGAGGATTTTGCTTTATTACAGGACAACACCAAACTTGTTCAGAATTGGTTGATTCTACACTGCTGTTAAACTGAAGAATACAGTATTAATACTTGATAGCTTACTTTAAATAGAAACAACGGTTACTTACCTTCACTATAGTTGTGGGCTCGGCCATGCAACAGGAACATCTTCCTCCAAGTGGGTGTCCTACGTCAGATGCAGCTGGTCTGTCAGGAACATCTTCCTCCAAGTGGGTGTCTTACGTCAGATGCAGCTGGTCTGTTAGGAACATCTTCCTCCAAGTGGGTGTCTTACGTCAGATGCAGCTGGTCTGTCTGTTAACAAAGAGGATTTTGCTTTATTACAGGACAACACCAAACTTGTTCAGAATTGGTTGATTCTACACTGCTGTTAAACTGAAGAATACAGTATTAATACTTGATAGCTTACTTTAAATAGAAACAACGGTTACTTACCTTTACTATAGTTGTGGGCTCGGCCATGCAACAGGAACATCTTCCTCCAAGTGGGTGTCTTACGTCAGATGCAGCTGGTCTGTTAGGAACATCTTCCTCCAAGTGGGTGTCTTACGTCAGATGCAGCTGGTCTGTCTGTTAACAAAGAGGATTTTGCTTTATTACAGGACAACACCAAACTTGTTCAGAATTGGTTGATTCTACACTGCTGTTAAACTGAAGAATACAGTATTAATACTTGATAGCTTACTTTAAATAGAAACTACGGTTACTTACCTTCACTATAGTTGTGGGCTCGGCCATGCAACAGGAACATCTTCCTCCAAATGGGTCTCATGCTTCAGATGCAGCTGGTCTGTCTGTTAACAAAGAGGATTTTGCTTTATTACAGGACAACACCAAACTTGTTCAGAATTGGTTGATTCTACACTGTTGTTAAACTGAAGAATACAGTATTAATACTTGATAGCTTACTTTAAATAGAAACTACGGTTACTTACCTTCACTATAGTTGTGGGCTCGGCCATGCAACAGGAACATCTTCCTCCAAGTGGGTGTCTTACGTCAGATGCAGCTGGTCTGTTAGGAACATCTTCCTCCAAGTGGGTGTCTTACGTCAGATGCAGCTGGTCTGTCTGTTAACAAAGAGGATTTTGCTTTATTACAGGACAACACCAAACTTGTTCAGAATTGGTTGATTCTACACTGCTGTTAAACTGAAGAATACAGTATTAATACTTGATAGCTTACTTTAAATAGAAACTACGGTTACTTACCTTCACTATAGTTGTGGGCTCGGCCATGCAACAGGAACATCTTCCTCCAAATGGGTCTCATGCTTCAGATGCAGCTGGTCTGTCTGTTAACAAAGAGGATTTTGCTTTATTACAGGACAACACCAAACTTGTTCAGAATTGGTTGATTCTACACTGCTGTTAAACTGAAGAATACAGTATTAATACTTGATAGCTTACTTTAAATAGAAACAACGGTTACTTACCTTCACTATAGTTGTGGGCTCGGCCATGCAACAGGAACATCTTCCTTCAAGTGGGTGTCTTACGTCAGATGCAGCTGGTCTGTCTGTTAACAAAGAGGATTTTGCTTTATTACAGGACAACACCAAACTTGTTCAGAATTGGTTGATTCTACACTGTTGTTAAACTGAAGAATACAGTATTAATACTTGATAGCTTACTTTAAATAGAAACAACGGTTACTTACCTTCACTATAGTTGTGGGCTCGGCCATGCAACAGGAACATCTTCCTCCAAGTGGGTGTCTTACGTCAGATGCAGCTGGTCTGTCTGTTAACAAAGAGGATTTTGCTTTATTACAGGACAACACCAAACTTGTTCAGAATTGGTTGATTCTACACTGCTGTTAAACTGAAGAATACAGTATTAATACTTGATAGCTTACTTTAAATAGAAACTACGGTTACTTACCTTCACTATAGTTGTGGGCTCGGCCATGCAACAGGAACATCTTCCTCCAAATGGGTCTCATGCTTCAGATGCAGCTGGTCTGTCTGTTAACAAAGAGGATTTTGCTTTATTACAGGACAACACCAAACTTGTTCAGAATTGGTTGATTCTACACTGCTGTTAAACTGAAGAATACAGTATTAATACTTGATAGCTTACTTTAAATAGAAACAACGGTTACTTACCTTCACTATAGTTGTGGGCTCGGCCATGCAACAGGAACATCTTCCTTCAAGTGGGTGTCTTACGTCAGATGCAGCTGGTCTGTCTGTTAACAAAGAGGATTTTGCTTTATTACAGGACAACACCAAACTTGTTCAGAATTGGTTGATTCTACACTGTTGTTAAACTGAAGAATACAGTATTAATACTTGATAGCTTACTTTAAATAGAAACAACGGTTACTTACCTTCACTATAGTTGTGGGCTCGGCCATGCAACAGGAACATCTTCCTCCAAGTGGGTGTCTTACGTCAGATGCAGCTGGTCTGTCTGTTAACAAAGAGGATTTTGCTTTATTACAGGACAACACCAAACTTGTTCAGAATTGGTTGATTCTACACTGCTGTTAAACTGAAGAATACAGTATTAATACTTGATAGCTTACTTTAAATAGAAACTACGGTTACTTACCTTCACTATAGTTGTGGGCTCGGCCATGCAACAGGAACATCTTCCTCCAAGTGGGTGTCTTACGTCAGATGCAGCTGGTCTGTCAGGAACATCTTCCTCCAAGTGGGTGTCTTACGTCAGATGCAGCTGGTCTGTCTGTTAACAAAGAGGATTTTGCTTAATTACAGGACAACACCAAACTTGTTCAGAATTGGTTGATTCTACACTGTTGTTAAACTGAAGAATACAGTATTAATACTTGATAGCTTACTTTAAATAGAAACAACGGTTACTTACCTTTACTATAGTTGTGGGCTCGGCCATGCAACAGGAACATCTTCCTCCAAGTGGGTGTCTTACGTCAGATGCAGCTGGTCTGTCAGGAACATCTTCCTCCAAGTGGGTGTCTTACGTCAGATGCAGCTGGTCTGTCTGTTAACAAAGAGGATTTTGCTTTATTACAGGACAACACCAAACTTGTTCAGAATTGGTTGATTCTACACTGCTGTTAAACTGAAGAATACAGTATTAATACTTGATAGCTTACTTTAAATAGAAACTACGGTTACTTACCTTCACTATAGTTGTGGGCTCGGCCATGCAACAGGAACATCTTCCTCCAAGTGGGTGTCTTACGTCAGATGCAGCTGGTCTGTTAGGAACATCTTCCTCCAAGTGGGTGTCTTACGTCAGATGCAGCTGGTCTGTCTGTTAACAAAGAGGATTTTGCTTTATTACAGGACAACACCAAACTTGTTCAGAATTGGTTGATTCTACACTGTTGTTAAACTGAAGAATACAGTATTAATACTTGATAGCTTACTTTAAATAGAAACTACGGTTACTTACCTTCACTATAGTTGTGGGCTCGGCCATGCAACAGGAACATCTTCCTCCAAATGGGTCTCATGCTTCAGATGCAGCTGGTCTGTCTGTTAACAAAGAGGATTTTGCTTTATTACAGGACAACACCAAACTTGTTCAGAATTGGTTGATTCTACACTGCTGTTAAACTGAATAAGACAGTATTAATACTTGATAGCTTACTTTAAATAGAAACAACGGTTACTTACCTTCACTATAGTTGTGGGCTCGGCCATGCAACAGGAACATCTTCCTTCAAGTGGGTGTCTTACGTCAGATGCAGCTGGTCTGTCTGTTAACAAAGAGGATTTTGCTTTATTACAGGACAACACCAAACTTGTTCAGAATTGGTTGATTCTACACTGTTGTTAAACTGAAGAATACAGTATTAATACTTGATAGCTTACTTTAAATAGAAACAACGGTTACTTACCTTCACTATAGTTGTGGGCTCGGCCATGCAACAGGAACATCTTCCTCCAAGTGGGTGTCTTACGTCAGATGCAGCTGGTCTGTCTGTTAACAAAGAGGATTTTGCTTTATTACAGGACAACACCAAACTTGTTCAGAATTGGTTGATTCTACACTGCTGTTAAACTGAAGAATACAGTATTAATACTTGATAGCTTACTTTAAATAGAAACAACGGTTACTTACCTTCACTATAGTTGTGGGCTCGGCCATGCAACAGGAACATCTTCCTCCAAATGGGTCTCATGCTTCAGATGCAGCTGGTCTGTCTGTTAACAAAGAGGATTTTGCTTTATTACAGGACAACACCAAACTTGTTCAGAATTGGTTGATTCTACACTGCTGTTAAACTGAAGAATACAGTATTAATACTTGATAGCTTACTTTAAATAGAAACAACGGTTACTTACCTTCACTATAGTTGTGGGCTCGGCCATGCAACAGGAACATCTTCCTTCAAGTGGGTGTCTTACGTCAGATGCAGCTGGTCTGTCTGTTAACAAAGAGGATTTTGCTTTATTACAGGACAACACCAAACTTGTTCAGAATTGGTTGATTCTACACTGTTGTTAAACTGAAGAATACAGTATTAATACTTGATAGCTTACTTTAAATAGAAACTACGGTTACTTACCTTCACTATAGTTGTGGGCTCGGCCATGCAACAGGAACATCTTCCTCCGAGTGGGTCTCATGCTTCAGATGCAGCTGGTCTGTCTGTTAACAAAGAGGATTTTGCTTTATTATAGGACAACACCAAACTTGTTCAGAATTGGTTGATTCTACACTGCTGTTAAACTGAAGAATACAGTATTAATACTTGTGAGCTTACTTTAAATAGCAACCACGGTTTCTTACCTTCACTATAGTTGTGGGCTCGGCCATGCAACAGGAACATCTTCCTCCAAGTGGGTGTCTTACGTCAGATGCAGCTGGTCTGTCAGGAACATCTTCCTCCAAGTGGGTGTCATGCTTCAGATGCAGCTGGTCTGTCTGTTAACAAAGAGGATTTTGCTTTATTACAGGACAACACCAAACTTGTTCAGAATTGGTTGATTCTACACTGCTGTTAAACTGAAGAATACAGTATTAATACTTGATAGCTTACTTTAAATAGAAACTACGGTTACTTACCTTCACTATAGTTGTGGGCTCGGCCATGCAACAGGAACATCTTCCTTCAAGTGGGTGTCTTACGTCAGATGCAGCTGGTCTGTCTGTTAACAAAGAGGATTTTGCTTTATTACAGGACAACACCAAACTTGTTCAGAATTGGTTGATTCTACACTGTTGTTAAACTGAAGAATACAGTATTAATACTTGATAGCTTACTTTAAATAGAAACTACGGTTACTTACCTTCACTATAGTTGTGGGCTCGGCCATGCAACAGGAACATCTTCCTCCGAGTGGGTCTCATGCTTCAGATGCAGCTGGTCTGTCTGTTAACAAAGAGGATTTTGCTTTATTATAGGACAACACCAAACTTGTTCAGAATTGGTTGATTCTACACTGCTGTTAAACTGAAGAATACAGTATTAATACTTGTGAGCTTACTTTAAATAGCAACCACGGTTTCTTACCTTCACTATAGTTGTGGGCTCGGCCATGCAACAGGAACATCTTCCTCCAAGTGGGTGTCTTACGTCAGATGCAGCTGGTCTGTCAGGAACATCTTCCTCCAAGTGGGTGTCATGCTTCAGATGCAGCTGGTCTGTCTGTTAACAAAGAGGATTTTGCTTTATTACAGGACAACACCAAACTTGTTCAGAATTGGTTGATTCTACACTGCTGTTAAACTGAAGAATACAGTATTAATACTTGATAGCTTACTTTAAATAGAAACTACGGTTACTTACCTTCACTATAGTTGTGGGCTCGGCCATGCAACAGGAACATCTTCCTCCAAGTGGGTGTCTTACGTCAGATGCAGCTGGTCTGTCAGGAACATCTTCCTCCAAGTGGGTGTCATACGTCAGATGCAGCTGGTCTGTCGGTTAACAAAGAAGATTTTGCTTTATTACAGGACAACACCAAACTTGTTTAGAATTGGTTGATTCTACACTGCTGTTAAACTGAAGAATACAGTATTAATACTTGTGAGCTTACTTTAAATAGCAACCACGGTTTCTTACCTTCACTATAGTTGTGGGCTCGGCCATGCAACAGGAACATCTTCCTCCAAGTGGGTGTCTTACGTCAGATGCAGCTGGTCTGTCAGGAACATCTTCCTCCAAGTGGGTGTCATGCTTCAGATGCAGCTGGTCTGTCTGTTAACAAAGAGGATTTTGCTTTATTACAGGACAACACCAAACTTGTTCAGAATTGGTTGATTCTACACTGCTGTTAAACTGAAGAATACAGTATTAATACTTGATAGCTTACTTTAAATAGAAACTACGGTTACTTACCTTCACTATAGTTGTGGGCTCGGCCATGCAACAGGAACATCTTCCTCCAAGTGGGTGTCTTACGTCAGATGCAGCTGGTCTGTCAGGAACATCTTCCTCCAAGTGGGTGTCATACGTCAGATGCAGCTGGTCTGTCGGTTAACAAAGAAGATTTTGCTTTATTACAGGACAACACCAAACTTGTTCAGAATTGGTTGATTCTACACTGCTGTTAAACTGAAGAATACAGTATTAATACTTGATAGCTTACTTTAAATAGAAACTACGGTTACTTACCTTCACTATAGTTGTGGGCTCGGCCATGCAACAGGAACATCTTCCTCCAAGTGGGTGTCTTACGTCAGATGCAGCTGGTCTGTCAGGAACATCTTCCTCCAAGTGGGTGTCATGCTTCAGATGCAGCTGGTCTGTCTGTTAACAAAGAGGATTTTGCTTTATTACAGGACAACACCAAACTTGTTCAGAATTGGTTGATTCTACACTGCTGTTAAACTGAAGAATACAGTATTAATACTTGTGAGCTTACTTTAAATAGCAACCACGGTTTCTTACCTTCACTATAGTTGTGGGCTCGGCCATGCAACAGGAACATCTTCCTCCAAGTGGGTGTCTTACGTCAGATGCAGCTGGTCTGTCAGGAACATCTTCCTCCAAGTGGGTGTCATGCTTCAGATGCAGCTGGTCTGTCTGTTAACAAAGAGGATTTTGCTTTATTACAGGACAACACCAAACTTGTTCAGAATTGGTTGATTCTACACTGCTGTTAAACTGAAGAATACAGTATTAATACTTGATAGCTTACTTTAAATAGAAACTACGGTTACTTACCTTCACTATAGTTGTGGGCTCGGCCATGCAACAGGAACATCTTCCTCCAAGTGGGTGTCTTACGTCAGATGCAGCTGGTCTGTCAGGAACATCTTCCTCCAAGTGGGTGTCATGCTTCAGATGCAGCTGGTCTGTCTGTTAACAAAGAGGATTTTGCTTTATTACAGGACAACACCAAACTTGTTCAGAATTGGTTGATTCTACACTGCTGTTAAACTGAAGAATACAGTATTAATACTTGATAGCTTACTTTAAATAGAAACTACGGTTACTTACCTTCACTATAGTTGTGGGCTCGGCCATGCAACAGGAACATCTTCCTCCAAGTGGGTGTCTTACGTCAGATGCAGCTGGTCTGTCAGGAACATCTTCCTCCAAGTGGGTGTCATACGTCAGATGCAGCTGGTCTGTCTGTTAACAAAGAGGATTTTGCTTAATTACAGGACAACACCAAACTTGTTCAGAATTGGTTGATTCTACACTGTTGTTAAACTGAAGAATACAGTATTAATACTTGATAGCTTACTTTAAATAGAAACAACGGTTACTTACCTTTACTATAGTTGTGGGCTCGGCCATGCAACAGGAACATCTTCCTCCAAGTGGGTGTCTTACGTCAGATGCAGCTGGTCTGTCAGGAACATCTTCCTCCAAGTGGGTGTCTTACGTCAGATGCAGCTGGTCTGTCTGTTAACAAAGAGGATTTTGCTTTATTACAGGACAACACCAAACTTGTTCAGAATTGGTTGATTCTACACTGCTGTTAAACTGAAGAATACAGTATTAATACTTGATAGCTTACTTTAAATAGAAACTACGGTTACTTACCTTCACTATAGTTGTGGGCTCGGCCATGCAACAGGAACATCTTCCTCCAAGTGGGTGTCTTACGTCAGATGCAGCTGGTCTGTTAGGAACATCTTCCTCCAAGTGGGTGTCTTACGTCAGATGCAGCTGGTCTGTCTGTTAACAAAGAGGATTTTGCTTTATTACAGGACAACACCAAACTTGTTCAGAATTGGTTGATTCTACACTGCTGTTAAACTGAAGAATACAGTATTAATACTTGATAGCTTACTTTAAATAGAAACTACGGTTACTTACCTTCACTATAGTTGTGGGCTCGGCCATGCAACAGGAACATCTTCCTCCAAATGGGTCTCTTGCTTCAGATGCAGCTGGTCTGTCTGTTAACAAAGAGGATTTTGCTTTATTACAGGACAACACCAAACTTGTTCAGAATTGGTTGATTCTACACTGCTGTTAAACTGAAGAATACAGTATTAATACTTGATAGCTTACTTTAAATAGAAACAACGGTTACTTACCTTCACTATAGTTGTGGGCTCGGCCATGCAACAGGAACATCTTCCTTCAAGTGGGTGTCTTACGTCAGATGCAGCTGGTCTGTCTGTTAACAAAGAGGATTTTGCTTTATTACAGGACAACACCAAACTTGTTCAGAATTGGTTGATTCTACACTGTTGTTAAACTGAAGAATACAGTATTAATACTTGATAGCTTACTTTAAATAGAAACTACGGTTACTTACCTTCACTATAGTTGTGGGCTCGGCCATGCAACAGGAACATCTTCCTCCGAGTGGGTCTCATGCTTCAGATGCAGCTGGTCTGTCTGTTAACAAAGAGGATTTTGCTTTATTATAGGACAACACCAAACTTGTTCAGAATTGGTTGATTCTACACTGCTGTTAAACTGAAGAATACAGTATTAATACTTGTGAGCTTACTTTAAATAGCAACCACGGTTTCTTACCTTCACTATAGTTGTGGGCTCGGCCATGCAACAGGAACATCTTCCTCCAAGTGGGTGTCTTACGTCAGATGCAGCTGGTCTGTCAGGAACATCTTCCTCCAAGTGGGTGTCATGCTTCAGATGCAGCTGGTCTGTCTGTTAACAAAGAGGATTTTGCTTTATTACAGGACAACACCAAACTTGTTCAGAATTGGTTGATTCTACACTGCTGTTAAACTGAAGAATACAGTATTAATACTTGATAGCTTACTTTAAATAGAAACTACGGTTACTTACCTTCACTATAGTTGTGGGCTCGGCCATGCAACAGGAACATCTTCCTCCAAGTGGGTGTCTTACGTCAGATGCAGCTGGTCTGTCAGGAACATCTTCCTCCAAGTGGGTGTCTTACGTCAGATGCAGCTGGTCTGTCTGTTAACAAAGAGGATTTTGCTTTATTACAGGACAACACCAAACTTGTTCAGAATTGGTTGATTCTACACTGCTGTTAAACTGAAGAATACAGTATTAATACTTGATAGCTTACTTTAAATAGAAACTACGGTTACTTACCTTCACTATAGTTGTGGGCTCGGCCATGCAACAGGAACATCTTCCTCCAAGTGGGTGTCTTACGTCAGATGCAGCTGGTCTGTTAGGAACATCTTCCTCCAAGTGGGTGTCTTACGTCAGATGCAGCTGGTCTGTCTGTTAACAAAGAGGATTTTGCTTTATTACAGGACAACACCAAACTTGTTCAGAATTGGTTGATTCTACACTGCTGTTAAACTGAAGAATACAGTATTAATACTTGATAGCTTACTTTAAATAGAAACTACGGTTACTTACCTTCACTATAGTTGTGGGCTCGGCCATGCAACAGGAACATCTTCCTCCAAATGGGTCTCATGCTTCAGATGCAGCTGGTCTGTCTGTTAACAAAGAGGATTTTGCTTTATTACAGGACAACACCAAACTTGTTCAGAATTGGTTGATTCTACACTGCTGTTAAACTGAAGAATACAGTATTAATACTTGATAGCTTACTTTAAATAGAAACAACGGTTACTTACCTTCACTATAGTTGTGGGCTCGGCCATGCAACAGGAACATCTTCCTTCAAGTGGGTGTCTTACGTCAGATGCAGCTGGTCTGTCTGTTAACAAAGAGGATTTTGCTTTATTACAGGACAACACCAAACTTGTTCAGAATTGGTTGATTCTACACTGTTGTTAAACTGAAGAATACAGTATTAATACTTGATAGCTTACTTTAAATAGAAACAACGGTTACTTACCTTCACTATAGTTGTGGGCTCGGCCATGCAACAGGAACATCTTCCTCCAAGTGGGTGTCTTACGTCAGATGCAGCTGGTCTGTCAGGAACATCTTCCTCCAAGTGGGTGTCTTACGTCAGATGCAGCTGGTCTGTCTGTTAACAAAGAGGATTTTGCTTTATTACAGGACAACACCAAACTTGTTCAGAATTGGTTGATTCTACACTGCTGTTAAACTGAAGAATACAGTATTAATACTTGATAGCTTACTTTAAATAGAAACAACGGTTACTTACCTTCACTATAGTTGTGGGCTCGGCCATGCAACAGGAACATCTTCCTCCAAGTGGGTGTCCTACGTCAGATGCAGCTGGTCTGTCAGGAACATCTTCCTCCAAGTGGGTGTCTTACGTCAGATGCAGCTGGTCTGTTAGGAACATCTTCCTCCAAGTGGGTGTCTTACGTCAGATGCAGCTGGTCTGTCTGTTAACAAAGAGGATTTTGCTTTATTACAGGACAACACCAAACTTGTTCAGAATTGGTTGATTCTACACTGCTGTTAAACTGAAGAATACAGTATTAATACTTGATAGCTTACTTTAAATAGAAACAACGGTTACTTACCTTCACTATAGTTGTGGGCTCGGCCATGCAACAGGAACATCTTCCTCCAAGTGGGTGTCTTACGTCAGATGCAGCTGGTCTGTTAGGAACATCTTCCTCCAAGTGGGTGTCTTACGTCAGATGCAGCTGGTCTGTCTGTTAACAAAGAGGATTTTGCTTTATTACAGGACAACACCAAACTTGTTCAGAATTGGTTGATTCTACACTGCTGTTAAACTGAAGAATACAGTATTAATACTTGATAGCTTACTTTAAATAGAAACTACGGTTACTTACCTTCACTATAGTTGTGGGCTCGGCCATGCAACAGGAACATCTTCCTCCAAATGGGTCTCATGCTTCAGATGCAGCTGGTCTGTCTGTTAACAAAGAGGATTTTGCTTTATTACAGGACAACACCAAACTTGTTCAGAATTGGTTGATTCTACACTGTTGTTAAACTGAAGAATACAGTATTAATACTTGATAGCTTACTTTAAATAGAAACAACGGTTACTTACCTTCACTATAGTTGTGGGCTCGGCCATGCAACAGGAACATCTTCCTTCAAGTGGGTGTCTTACGTCAGATGCAGCTGGTCTGTCTGTTAACAAAGAGGATTTTGCTTTATTACAGGACAACACCAAACTTGTTCAGAATTGGTTGATTCTACACTGTTGTTAAACTGAAGAATACAGTATTAATACTTGATAGCTTACTTTAAATAGAAACAACGGTTACTTACCTTCACTATAGTTGTGGGCTCGGCCATGCAACAGGAACATCTTCCTCCAAGTGGGTGTCTTACGTCAGATGCAGCTGGTCTGTCTGTTAACAAAGAGGATTTTGCTTTATTACAGGACAACACCAAACTTGTTCAGAATTGGTTGATTCTACACTGCTGTTAAACTGAAGAATACAGTATTAATACTTGATAGCTTACTTTAAATAGAAACTACGGTTACTTACCTTCACTATAGTTGTGGGCTCGGCCATGCAACAGGAACATCTTCCTCCAAATGGGTCTCATGCTTCAGATGCAGCTGGTCTGTCTGTTAACAAAGAGGATTTTGCTTTATTACAGGACAACACCAAACTTGTTCAGAATTGGTTGATTCTACACTGCTGTTAAACTGAAGAATACAGTATTAATACTTGATAGCTTACTTTAAATAGAAACAACGGTTACTTACCTTCACTATAGTTGTGGGCTCGGCCATGCAACAGGAACATCTTCCTCCAAGTGGGTGTCTTACGTCAGATGCAGCTGGTCTGTCAGGAACATCTTCCTCCAAGTGGGTGTCTTACGTCAGATGCAGCTGGTCTGTCTGTTAACAAAGAGGATTTTGCTTTATTACAGGACAACACCAAACTTGTTCAGAATTGGTTGATTCTACACTGCTGTTAAACTGAAGAATACAGTATTAATACTTGATAGCTTACTTTAAATAGAAACAACGGTTACTTACCTTCACTATAGTTGTGGGCTCGGCCATGCAACAGGAACATCTTCCTCCAAGTGGGTGTCTTACGTCAGATGCAGCTGGTCTGTCAGGAACATCTTCCTCCAAGTGGGTGTCTTACGTCAGATGCAGCTGGTCTGTTAGGAACATCTTCCTCCAAGTGGGTGTCTTACGTCAGATGCAGCTGGTCTGTCTGTTAACAAAGAGGATTTTGCTTTATTACAGGACAACACCAAACTTGTTCAGAATTGGTTGATTCTACACTGCTGTTAAACTGAAGAATACAGTATTAATACTTGATAGCTTACTTTAAATAGAAACAACGGTTACTTACCTTCACTATAGTTGTGGGCTCGGCCATGCAACAGGAACATCTTCCTCCAAGTGGGTGTCTTACGTCAGATGCAGCTGGTCTGTCTGTTAACAAAGAGGATTTTGCTTTATTACAGGACAACACCAAACTTGTTCAGAATTGGTTGATTCTACACTGTTGTTAAACTGAAGAATACAGTATTAATACTTGATAGCTTACTTTAAATAGAAACAACGGTTACTTACCTTCACTATAGTTGTGGGCTCGGCCATGCAACAGGAACATCTTCCTCCAAGTGGGTGTCTTACGTCAGATGCAGCTGGTCTGTCAGGAACATCTTCCTCCAAGTGGGTGTCTTACGTCAGATGCAGCTGGTCTGTCTGTTAACAAAGAGGATTTTGCTTTATTACAGGACAACACCAAACTTGTTCAGAATTGGTTGATTCTACACTGCTGTTAAACTGAAGAATACAGTATTAATACTTGATAGCTTACTTTAAATAGAAACAACGGTTACTTACCTTCACTATAGTTGTGGGCTCGGCCATGCAACAGGAACATCTTCCTCCAAGTGGGTGTCCTACGTCAGATGCAGCTGGTCTGTCAGGAACATCTTCCTCCAAGTGGGTGTCTTACGTCAGATGCAGCTGGTCTGTTAGGAACATCTTCCTCCAAGTGGGTGTCTTACGTCAGATGCAGCTGGTCTGTCTGTTAACAAAGAGGATTTTGCTTTATTACAGGACAACACCAAACTTGTTCAGAATTGGTTGATTCTACACTGCTGTTAAACTGAAGAATACAGTATTAATACTTGATAGCTTACTTTAAATAGAAACAACGGTTACTTACCTTCACTATAGTTGTGGGCTCGGCCATGCAACAGGAACATCTTCCTCCAAGTGGGTGTCCTACGTCAGATGCAGCTGGTCTGTTAGGAACATCTTCCTCCAAGTGGGTGTCTTACGTCAGATGCAGCTGGTCTGTTAGGAACATCTTCCTCCAAGTGGGTGTCTTACGTCAGATGCAGCTGGTCTGTCTGTTAACAAAGAGGATTTTGCTTTATTACAGGACAACACCAAACTTGTTCAGAATTGGTTGATTCTACACTGCTGTTAAACTGAAGAATACAGTATTAATACTTGATAGCTTACTTTAAATAGAAACAACGGTTACTTACCTTCACTATAGTTGTGGGCTCGGCCATGCAACAGGAACATCTTCCTCCAAGTGGGTGTCTTACGTCAGATGCAGCTGGTCTGTTAGGAACATCTTCCTCCAAGTGGGTGTCTTACGTCAGATGCAGCTGGTCTGTCTGTTAACAAAGAGGATTTTGCTTTATTACAGGACAACACCAAACTTGTTCAGAATTGGTTGATTCTACACTGCTGTTAAACTGAAGAATACAGTATTAATACTTGATAGCTTACTTTAAATAGAAACTACGGTTACTTACCTTCACTATAGTTGTGGGCTCGGCCATGCAACAGGAACATCTTCCTCCAAATGGGTCTCATGCTTCAGATGCAGCTGGTCTGTCTGTTAACAAAGAGGATTTTGCTTTATTACAGGACAACACCAAACTTGTTCAGAATTGGTTGATTCTACACTGTTGTTAAACTGAAGAATACAGTATTAATACTTGATAGCTTACTTTAAATAGAAACTACGGTTACTTACCTTCACTATAGTTGTGGGCTCGGCCATGCAACAGGAACATCTTCCTCCAAGTGGGTGTCTTACGTCAGATGCAGCTGGTCTGTTAGGAACATCTTCCTCCAAGTGGGTGTCTTACGTCAGATGCAGCTGGTCTGTCTGTTAACAAAGAGGATTTTGCTTTATTACAGGACAACACCAAACTTGTTCAGAATTGGTTGATTCTACACTGCTGTTAAACTGAAGAATACAGTATTAATACTTGATAGCTTACTTTAAATAGAAACTACGGTTACTTACCTTCACTATAGTTGTGGGCTCGGCCATGCAACAGGAACATCTTCCTCCAAGTGGGTGTCTTACGTCAGATGCAGCTGGTCTGTCTGTTAACAAAGAGGATTTTGCTTTATTACAGGACAACACCAAACTTGTTCAGAATTGGTTGATTCTACACTGTTGTTAAACTGAAGAATACAGTATTAATACTTGATAGCTTACTTTAAATAGAAACAACGGTTACTTACCTTCACTATAGTTGTGGGCTCGGCCATGCAACAGGAACATCTTCCTCCAAGTGGGTGTCTTACGTCAGATGCAGCTGGTCTGTCTGTTAACAAAGAGGATTTTGCTTTATTACAGGACAACACCAAACTTGTTCAGAATTGGTTGATTCTACACTGCTGTTAAACTGAAGAATACAGTATTAATACTTGATAGCTTACTTTAAATAGAAACTACGGTTACTTACCTTCACTATAGTTGTGGGCTCGGCCATGCAACAGGAACATCTTCCTCCAAGTGGGTGTCTTACGTCAGATGCAGCTGGTCTGTCAGGAACATCTTCCTCCAAGTGGGTGTCTTACGTCAGATGCAGCTGGTCTGTCTGTTAACAAAGAGGATTTTGCTTAATTACAGGACAACACCAAACTTGTTCAGAATTGGTTGATTCTACACTGTTGTTAAACTGAAGAATACAGTATTAATACTTGATAGCTTACTTTAAATAGAAACAACGGTTACTTACCTTTACTATAGTTGTGGGCTCGGCCATGCAACAGGAACATCTTCCTCCAAGTGGGTGTCTTACGTCAGATGCAGCTGGTCTGTCAGGAACATCTTCCTCCAAGTGGGTGTCTTACGTCAGATGCAGCTGGTCTGTCTGTTAACAAAGAGGATTTTGCTTTATTACAGGACAACACCAAACTTGTTCAGAATTGGTTGATTCTACACTGCTGTTAAACTGAAGAATACAGTATTAATACTTGATAGCTTACTTTAAATAGAAACTACGGTTACTTACCTTCACTATAGTTGTGGGCTCGGCCATGCAACAGGAACATCTTCCTCCGAGTGGGTCTCATGCTTCAGATGCAGCTGGTCTGTCTGTTAACAAAGAGGATTTTGCTTTATTATAGGACAACACCAAACTTGTTCAGAATTGGTTGATTCTACACTGCTGTTAAACTGAAGAATACAGTATTAATACTTGTGAGCTTACTTTAAATAGCAACCACGGTTTCTTACCTTCACTATAGTTGTGGGCTCGGCCATGCAACAGGAACATCTTCCTCCAAGTGGGTGTCTTACGTCAGATGCAGCTGGTCTGTCAGGAACATCTTCCTCCAAGTGGGTGTCATGCTTCAGATGCAGCTGGTCTGTCTGTTAACAAAGAGGATTTTGCTTTATTACAGGACAACACCAAACTTGTTCAGAATTGGTTGATTCTACACTGCTGTTAAACTGAAGAATACAGTATTAATACTTGATAGCTTACTTTAAATAGAAACTACGGTTACTTACCTTCACTATAGTTGTGGGCTCGGCCATGCAACAGGAACATCTTCCTCCAAGTGGGTGTCTTACGTCAGATGCAGCTGGTCTGTCAGGAACATCTTCCTCCAAGTGGGTGTCTTACGTCAGATGCAGCTGGTCTGTCTGTTAACAAAGAGGATTTTGCTTTATTACAGGACAACACCAAACTTGTTCAGAATTGGTTGATTCTACACTGCTGTTAAACTGAAGAATACAGTATTAATACTTGATAGCTTACTTTAAATAGAAACTACGGTTACTTACCTTCACTATAGTTGTGGGCTCGGCCATGCAACAGGAACATCTTCCTCTAAGTTGGTGTCTTACGTCAGATGCAGCTGGTCTGTCTGTTAACAAAGAGGATTTTGCTTTATTACAGGACAACACCAAACTTGTTCAGAATTGGTTGATTCTACACTGCTGTTAAACTGAAGAATACAGTATTAATACTTGATAGCTTACTTTAAATAGAAACTACGGTTACTTACCTTCACTATAGTTGTGGGCTCGGCCATGCAACAGGAACATCTTCCTCTAAGTTGGTGTCATACGTCAGATGCAGCTGGTCTGTCGGTTAACAAAGAAGATTTTGCTTTATTACAGGACAACACCAAACTTGTTCAGAATTGGTTTATTTCATTTCAGATTGAACATACCTTTGATGTGAGATTGTCGTGAGTCAAGTATGAAAATGAGTACTTTAATAATGTTTAATACATTATTTACTCGTTTTCATAACAGTATTCTTCAAATATATCATCTAAATATTGGGCCGGTGCTTGAATGTCATTATGGCGACCCCAGCTCAGATACCATGTGACAGTCATGATGTGCGCACAACACCCCACTGTGCGATTGCCTACTAGGCAGCTACAACAGTAGCCTGAAATAGCACTCAGCGTATTAGCATTTTCTTCATTCTTGTTGATCAAAAGATATGTGTAGTAAGTTCTGCTGCTCACGTGCCGGGACTTTACTCTGCCACGAAGAAGATAATTATTGACACCCAGAACTAATGGCAAATCTTCCTCAATAGACTCATTTATTTCGACGACATATGTGCCATCTTGGCGAATGTGTTCGCCGTAGTAGGATCTCGCCTGTTTCAGCTGGTACGTTCCGAGAGCAAACTTTTTCAATTGCTCTATGGTAAGCCTTGGAAACTGCTCCAAGTGAGGGTGGTCACCATCTATGTTTTGGAACATACTTCGCCTTCTATTCAGCTGTTCTCTCTGTACAATATCAGCTAAATGATTAGGCATATTTAATCTTTGCTTAGCTATTTCCAGGTACTCATAATATTCCTGTTTATCCTCGATCACAGGGTGGAACTTGTTTGTTAGAGCACAGGCAATTCGGAAGTCTTCCATAAGATGTTTTGCAGCTTTATTAAAATAATCTTGGCGAAATAATTTAAAATCACGTTTTATTCGACCGTTTACTACCTCAACTACCCATCTACACATTGTAACACAACGAGACTTGTTTGCCTGTCGTGTAGTTAGTTGGTGCTGGCCTTCTAGTAAAGATTCAGGCATATGTGTCTGATATCCGTATCCCTGCAGCTGTGCAACCACATCTCTAAAGCCCCTGTCCAGTATGAAGACATCACCTTCACGGAAGTATAATCGCATGGTCCCTTCTGCACTGCTGAATTCTTTGCTCATTATTGAGGCATCATTAGTTGTAGCTTTATAAGGGCCAAGGCAATCTAAAATGTGGCCATCGCAGCACACAATCATAAATGGCTTTACAAGATTTGTATACTTATGCAAACTATAGGTTTGCTTTTGAAATAAATAATTGCTGCTACTTTGAACGTAAACATAGGTAGCGTCACAAATGGTGATAGCTGGTTTGGTTTCTATAGGCATTGTATTGTTTCCATAAAGACCTTCTGGTATTACTGTGTTTCTAGCTGCCACTTCACTTATAGTCATATGACGAAGTCCCAAATGTAGAGGCACAAGGCGTTCAGTCAAAACATTTCTTGCTTTATTCATATTACGTTCTAAGGTACTTCTTGGCATGTTAAAAAGTCCAGTCAATCTCTCATTGCTGTCTCCTGTTCTTAATTTGGTTAAATAAATACTTAATGCAACACTTGCATCTGGTACCTTTTCATACAACTGTGGTATACTGTTCAACAAATTATAAAACTGGGTAGCATTCAAACCTAGCCAGTAGTGACATAGGTTGGGTGGGATGGAATGAACATTACTGAAGTCGATTTTATTTGACAATGAAATCTTCTCTAACATATCAAGCATGTTATCCATTTGGGAACTAGTGAAATCTGTATGCCTCGCACGTAGTTGGTCCCAATATTCCCAGTTCAAATGAAGGTTACAAACACGAGCACAAGGTGGAATGTAAATTCTGTGGCGACTTAGAATAGTTTCCTTCATAATTCTTGGAATTAAATAACGTTCAACATTTCTACAATCAGGAAATAAACAATGTCTTGTAGTTGAAGCGACACGTTTATATTTTCTTGAGGTAATGATTTGTTCTTGCCTCCTTTGCGGCTGAAATAAGTTATGCGGCGGAAGTGGTGGTGGTTCAGGAGCCTGTACAGCTTCTGGTGCAGGATCCTGTACAGCTTCTGGTGGAGGAGCCTGTACAGCTTCTGGTGCAGGAGCCTGTACAGCTTGTATCGCAGGAGCCTGTGCAGCTTCTGGTGCAGGAGCCTGTATAGCTTCTAGTTCAGGAACCTGTACAGCATGTATAACAGCACCTCGATTTGCGTCCTGTTGCAAATGTCGTCGAACAATTCTTCTAGCTGCCAAACGACATGCTTGGCACACTCTTTCTAAATGTGGGACCTGAAAAACAATTGTTTTACTTTTTAGCTATAGTTCATATTCAATTTACTACTGGGCATGAATACTTAACTAGTTTGATTGAATAGTCTTTTTTAATGACCTTGATAAAGTATTAACTAATTACCCACCGAATTAACACTTAAGAACTTACCGAACTAACCTGTAAGCTGAACACAGTACATAATTAACATATTAAACTATACTATCACTACTATATTATTATAAATGTGAAAGTGTGTTTGTTTGTTGGTTTGTCCTTCTATCACGTTGCAACGGAGCAAAGCATTGCCGTGATTTTTTTAATGGGTATAGTTAAAGACCTGGAGAGTGACATAGGCTACTTTTTATCCCAGAAAATCAAAGAGTTCGCATGGGATTTTTAAAAACCTAAATCCACACGAACAAAGTCTCGGGTATCAGCTAGTTGTATAATAATAGTATAGACTGCCTAGCATGAAAGTAAAAGATAGAAAGTATGAAATAAAAAATATTTTATACACTGCCTGAATGTTTTAGGTATTCTATAGAATACCTAGTCATTCCAAGAAATACGGGGCTATTTTTGCCAAAGATTCAAAGATAAAAATATGCAAAGTATAAAATATGCAATCTTTCGTTGATATTTCATACATTTCCTAGGCCCTCCATACAATTCCAAAATGCTCCTAGGAAATGTATAAAATGTAATAGTATACCATAGAATTAGTAAATAAATAAAAAATAAAATACAGCTAAACTGAGAATTATGATAGTGATCATGATTTTCATGATAATAATGATCATTTTAATCGTAATCATAATAGTTATAGACAAGATTTCCAGTTTATTTATGTTTTATTTTTCATGATCATGATCATAGTAATGATAATAGTGATGATGATGGTAATGATTAAGAGATTAAAGATCAAGTTTTTAAATGGCCTACACCAGAAGACTCTCTTCTTTCTTCGCACATTACAAAAATTCTCTAGGGGTAAGACAGACGACTGTGTGGAGTCAGGGTGCTCAGATTTCGTCTGGACCACATATTTTGACCCTTATGCATTACTAGATGACAGACAGACAAACATAATCGCACTTGTATACAAATATTTATAGTTGTGAGATATTTTTCATCCCGAATTTCATACATTTCCTATAGCAGTTTGGGAATCGAGGCAAAGTATGAAATAAAAAAATATTTTATGCCTAGTCTTAATGTTTTAGGGATTTTATGGAATGCTTTGGTATTCTATACAATTACCGGTAACATTTATGTAAATAGTATATATATATATTCCATTTCATCTGTATTGTATTAAAATAGATAAGTACTTTTCATTATTATACATACCAAGTGTGGAGAGACCCAACGCAGAATGACATTTCTTTCCGCAGAGTTTGCATGCACTGGTGATGTGCGTGTACGTAGAGTAGATGTACCACATGCAAAACACACACTTCTATGTCCAAATAAAGGAGCAGGCGCGGGCCCTGCTTGGAGAGCATTTTGTAATGCAGTGAAACACTCCATACAAATGACATCTTCACGTGAAATCTGTCAAATCGTATATGTATTTACAATATTAACTTCAAAAGCTCTTGCAATTAAGCATGTGTTCTACAATCAGCCGCACCCAGCCGTTAATTCCATGACTAAGCTAGATCAAGTCCCAGATGCCAACATGTTTTACCAGAAAGAAGCAGCTTTCATAAAAGCAATTTAGGAAAACCAAAAGCAGGGGAACTTCTTACAAAACATCGAGGCTTCGACATCAGTGGCAGGCGTCAAATGTTAGTACATTTGACACCGCTAGCCCTATATAAGCCTATATTTGACATATCGTCGATTGAAAATCAAACCGAGAGTTCCCTCGCTCTTGTTCACTCTGGTACTAGGCAGACAAGTAAAACGTAATTAAGTAGAGTTCCTGTCTCATATTTTGCAGTTACTTTATGAATACACCGTGCGTCTATCTATTACATTCTAATCAAAAGACTCACAAATGGACTTAACCTGTCATGTCCCGAATAGTTATTTATTTATTACTTACTGGTGTAGGTGTAACCCACGTTGCTAAAGTGTTAAAGGTTTCCTCGTCAAGTTGATTCAACGACTGCGAGGGCAAAAATCGCAAACGAATGGAGCAATTGATGCATCGAAGTGATGGATTTTCCATATTTATCTGGTAATCACAAGGAGTCCGGAAATTACATACGATAACTTAACTAATGGAGTCTCTATCTCACGATCACTTTGGATTTAACTTAATAATAATTACAAGTCACAATAAACACAATAAAAAGATGCAATATTGAATATTACGTCGATTTAAAACAAAGTGTAACGGACAAGCAATTCATTTGACATTAGCCATTAGGGATGTTGTAATACCGATTTGATATCGATTTATCGAAGAGCCTATTTTTTGTGTCAAGAAAATCGATCTACAGTCGGATTTATAATTAAAAACACGTTTTGACATTAGCTAATGTGAAATCGTAAAATGATGATGATGATGTGTTTGAGTAATGAAGTATCCTTAGATGTTACTAAACAATTTACAGCAATTTGTTATAACACTAATTCCATTGAACTATCGACTCACAATGTTTGACACGTTTCTAAAGTTACCCATAACTAACTACTATAGCAACCGAGTTTGTGATTAATACCAATTTCTTTTTGCCCCCAGCACTTTATATTTTTCCTAAAAACTTCAAAAAATGTTGTTTAATCAAAAATTCGACTATATTGGATCAATCAATCAAATACCCAGAAACCGAGATTCTTTTTTTTTGTGTCGGGAAGAATGCGACCCTATTACAGTGCGGCAAGGCTCTCTTGGCACTTCAATGATATTGACAGGGGGGCGCTGTTGGAGAACAAAGGCTTAGAATATTCAAACAAGAACAAAGGGGCCACTTGACGGCAACGTTAGTTCCGATTTTTGCTACGCGCCAAAATAGCCTTGTCGCACTGTAGGTGTTTGATTTTTACTAGAAATATATCGAAAAATCGAAGATCTATTTTTAGGAAATTGATATTCCTTACCTCTATTTTTTAGTGAATATCTTTCTTCAGACTTCGATTCAAATCGATCTAAAATCGATCTTTTTTTGTTGTTGTTTGTTTTAGTGGCTTTTTGTTGTGCCACACAGCACAATTATTTACTTCGCCAAAGACGCGTTTTTATAAGATTCATTATTCAGATTCGATTACGGTAAAATGACAACTACAATGCCAAAATCAGCGGAAAACCCTGAAAAACGACACCCATACTCTGTTTTGAACTTGAGCTAAATCATATGTGCAGTTTTAAAATTCGAATCGAAATCGAAATCGAAACTCGAAGCAAGACGTCATCATAATCGACCTAAGCTTATCGGATCCTTGATTCGCGTCACTACATGTTTTGCTAATGTCAGGCACCGACCAGAAAAAAATGTCAGGAAAATGAACAAAACAACTACTTTTATTTCGGTCAGTTTCTAATTATACGGCTGTTTTTTTATTTCGTAACATTTTAAATGTTTTTTAAAATTAAAAACAGGAATTACTAATTTCACCATTTCGGTGTACACCTATATCTATAGCGATACCATTGGTGGGCAGTCTCCTTTGTAAACTACTCATCAGATTACAAAATTCTTTCACTGAGAGCTTTACATTATCCCCCGAGTGATATCCAAATATATGAAACACAAAAATGTTTCTACTGTAATCATACAACCGATGTGCCACAAACCGATTTGATTAGAAAGGCGAAGATGGTTTAAAATCAATAAACAAAATGAATTTGGCAAGTTTTTTAGGGTAGTAACACATGTATGGCGGACGAAGTTACTAAGAAATAAATATCGTATCTTTATTTATCGTACTGTACCATACCGAGCTGACTTTCGTAGGCGCTTTGATGAGCTTGAATCTAAGCATAAATATACCTACGAATCGACAACATATTTATGGGTGTTTAATTTCAGATTTGGTCTCACTGACCGCTCTCTAAACATCTGGTAAGGAGATCACAAACTTGGCGACAAATTATTTTGATCCCAATGCATATAGTCCGTACAAAATTACTTCTCACGAACCATTTTAACTCTATGAGTCAACTGCGATGTCAAAATTTAAATTAGGATTAACAGTACAGGTCGATTACAGGTCGATGTCCAATATTTCTTGCCGGCTACTGTAAATTCTTGTTTTTTACCAGCAAACAAAGCCATTTCAAAGAAAATGTTATATTTTTGAGTATACAAGACCTAGCCGACGTCGGCTCATACAATCTTGGAACATCTCCTTTGTCGGCATGTGTGTGGCCTCCATTATAAAAATTATTTAGAAATAGTTTTAGAGCGTTGCCACATTGTCGATACACGTTTATAATAACTATGTAACCGATATCAAAAAGTGTGACAACGCTTTAATAGTTAGGTAATTAGATAAGTACCCTATATTTTATACAATTATTTAGTATATTTTTTTTTGGTAATGTTGAGTAAACTAGTGTATTCCAAAAAGCATTTATAAATTATATCAAGAGTTCAGACTTTTGTTAGTTTGAAAGATTTACTTCATTATGAAATAGATACAATAATTACTTAAGTATTATTATTACCGTTTTTATGCTAAATATTAGTTTAAAAGTACTTTTATTGTTAATAATAGGCATCAAATAGTACGTTTACGGTTAGCTGTATGATTTTTATTGGTTTTAAGTAGCATGTTAATATATTTTGTTGAATAAAATTGAATCTTTATATATTGACAGACCATCCTCTATAACTTGTCTCTAGCCATCATGATGGCACCGCTGCTTTGTTTACTTTATTCTTTAGGACTTAGGGTTTATTATTGTGCAGCGATTTGGGTATCTATCAGATTTGAAATAAGTGCTTCAAATGCGGCCCAAAAAATACAAGCAACGTCTTTATTTCAAATGAGCTAAATTTTTAGACTTATTGCTTAGGTGTTGTTTTAGTTAGAAAATAAAAATTGTTCTCATTTTTTAATCCTTTTCGAATCTTCATTTTACTGTCGATGACAAGAGATCTTAAATATAAATATTTTGCAATCATTTTTAAACTTTATGTGCAAGTGTTAAGGTTTATAATAAACAGAAGTTGTTAATATTGTAAGACTTTTATCTACATTTCGTAACAAGAAACATAGATGTGTGTACGTGTGCAAAGCCGGCCACTTGAGCGACGTCATTTTGTTCGTGATCTGACATCTATACATTGTTGACATGTTACTATCATCAATGTTACTGTGTGACCTGCAAATAACCTTGTCCCTTGCCGTCATGTTGGCACGGTGTATACAGTCCGTATAAAATGACTCCTCACGCGCCATTTTAACTATATTATGGGTCAACTGATATGTCAAAAGTACGGGTCACTTTTAAAATAAAGACTAAACTCGTACTTTTTCTATGAAACTTGACACAAAAAGTTAAGATGGCGCGTGAGGAGTTAAATTGTACGCGTTATACATGAAGATTCAATACATAAAGTGCAAATGACGTCGATATTTGCTATGGTAGGCCTCGTTTTATCAATTCTTGTGTATAGGTAGCGGGTGCGCCTCGGAGTTGATGACGTACTTGCTGAGGTCGATGGTGTACCTGTCGTCGGCGAACAGCAGGTACAGGTACTTGAGCGTCTCGGAGAGGAAGAACGACTCCATCATGTCCCGCGGTATGGGCTTGTCGGACTTCACGTTGTTGAGCGACGTGTAGCCGTTCTCCACGCGAGCGTACTTCTCCAGGCCCTGCAAGTTATGCCCAAACCATAAGGTGACAAGAAATCCATACTAGTATTGTAAATGCGATAGTGTGTCTATCTGTCTGTCTGTCGGTCAGTCTGCTAGCCTTTCACGGCCTATCCGTTCCACCGATTTTGACAAAATTTGGTACAGATATAGTTTATGCATCTCGGAGAAAGACATAGGCTTTATTCCGGAAATTCAAAGAGGTCCCACGGGATTTTAAAAAACCTAAGGCTTCATTTACGGAGACGCGGGGAGTTGCGCGTCGCATGTGGCGTGGCGTCTCGCGGCGCGTCGTACGGTTTTTTTTGTTTACGGTGAGGCGGCGCGTGAAGCGGCACTTAGCAACGCACGCGTAATCACAAACATGGCAATATACGATGTTGTTCATAGAGATGCGAGGCGGGAAGAGTGGCGGTGGCCGCCGCTGCGCCCGGGCGCGTCTGCGTTGTGCGATTTCCAAATAAAGACTGGCCGAAGGTTCCGCTGCGGGCATCGCTTCATCGAGAATGGCCGCCGCGTGCGCCGCCACGATGACCGCCGCGTTGGACGCGTCGATGCCATCCGCGGGCTCGGCCGCAAAAAACGCTCCATCTCAAACAAACGCGTATAAAATTGCTTCTCCGTAAACGCACTCATACAACGCCATATGTTTAAATTCAGTGCGGGCCGCGCCGCCCGTCGCAACGCGCGACGCCCCGCGTCTCTGTAAACGAGGCCTTAGTCCACGTGGACGATGTCGCGGGCATCATCTAGTAAATTAATATTTGTTTTTCAAAATCACCCACTCAAGTTTATAAATATGACTAAATAAAAATAAATCTTCCTAGAGAGTCACATGTCCAGAGTAATAGTGTGATTCAAAGTGAAAATATCGATGAGTCACACTGTGACACGATTGAGTGTGATGCGCATTGCACTATTGTCGTACCCACTCCTAGCAAAAGTTTTACGCTTAGCTGGAGGAGAAAAGGAAATATTAGGCATGGTTAATGTGGCTAATATTCATTTACTAGCTGATGCCTGCGACTTCATCCGCGTGAGATTTGGTTTTTTTAAAAATCTCGTGGGAACTCTTTGATTTTTCGGGATAAAAAGTAGCCTATGTCACTCTCCAGGTCTTTAACTACACCCAAGCAAAAATCACATCAATCCGTCGTTGCTCCGTTGCGGCGTGATTGAAGGACAAACCAACAAACCAATAAACCAACAAACAAACACACTTTCGCATTTATAATAAGGGTATATGATATTTGCATAGCTTGCAACAATATTGTTTTTCACCAACGTGCTTTCTCATGAGACTCAGCTCTCTTCTGACGACCTCCCTGGCGCAGTGGTAAGCGCTGTGGTCTTATTAGTGGGAGATCCCGGGTTCGATTCCTAGCGAAGATTTGGAATTATATAATTTCTAAATTTCTCGACTGCTATGGTGGTGGGCTTCGGCCGTGGCTTGTTACCACCCTAACGGTAAAGCCGTGTCGCCAAGCGATATAGGAGATGCTATACCCCTTCCAGGTTAGCCCGCTTCCATCTTAGACTGCATCGTCACTTACCACCTGGTGAGATTTCAATCAAGGGCGAACTTTTATCTGAATAAATAAATAAAAAACTCGACAAAAGATGGTGGCCTCAAAACAGTTGTTCTGTTTGTTTACCAATTCTGTGTGTGAACGTTACTTTCGCAAAGAAACAGTATTAAAACAAAATTTCATCACAATTCGATGTACCCATAAAGGACACTTTAATTGATATTTTAAACTACCCAAAATATTGCAGGTAAAAGAAACCGGTCAAATGCGAGTCGGACTCGTACACCAAGGGTTCCGTACCATAAGTACAAGACACACTGTAATTTTTAATGGCGGACATTTAGAAATTCACGATCTTGGTTTTTATAATTATTTGTTGTTATAGCGGCAATAGAAATACATACAGTGAAAATTTCAACACTCTACCTATTACGGTACAGCCCGCTGATAAACAGACAGACAGACAGACGGGCTGTTAGGGCCTCTAATCTGAATAGGCTATATGAATACCTGGTATATCTGCCAGCCCCAGTCCTGGTACGTGGAGTTGCCAGTGAGCTGGTACATGTACCAGAGGCTCTCGACGAACTCCGGCCGCAGCAGGCTGTGCGCGTCCGCCGTCTTCGTGTACATGTCGTCGGGCTGGCCTGCAACACCAGCCACACAAACACAATCCATATCCATCCGTCATTTCACTTAGCATGACTTCACTTCCACGGCCACTTCCAACAATCACGGATACGAACCGGATACGGATGAGTGCACAAACGCCCTAATATTATAAATACGAGAGTCTGGCGTCGAAACTAAATTTAGAGTATTTACATCTTTTTTTTCTTTTTTTCTTTTGCTAAAAAAGGACGAGAAATTAGTTTCAAAAAAGACTAAAGTGCACTCTACGACTGGCACCTAAAGTCACTACGTTTGACAGTTCTAATTAAAATACGGCTCGTCTGTCCTTTTCTTATTACATTGGTAAGACAAAGATGCAAATACCTTGAAATTTAGTTGCGCTCAGAATCGGAAGGTCTGTATGTCTGTCAGCTAACTTTTTACGGCCTAGACGGATACCTTTGTTTACCGGGATAAAAAGTATCCTATGTCCCTCCCCGGGATGAAAGCTATCCATCCTGACCGTTCCATCAAAATCGGTTAAATGGATAGGCCGTGCAAAGTTAACAGACAGATCTCACACTTTCTCATTTATTATATGGGTTAAGAAGTGACGTTTCTTAAGTATACATTACTAGCTGATCCTGCGACTTCGTTCGCGTGGATTTAGGTTTTTAAAAATCCCGTGGAAACTCTTTGATTTTTCGGGATGAAAAATCTATGTCACTCTCCAAGTCTTTGACTTTACCCATATAAAAAAATCACGCTGATCCGTTCCTCCGTTGCGACGTGATTGAAGGACAAACCAATAAACCAACAAACAAACACACTTTCGCAATTATAATAGTGGTAGTAATATAATAGGGGTAGTGATAATTTTGAATGCCAACCCAGTAATTTGAGCTGTGCGTTGATAGATCAGTCAGTCAGTCTATAGCTATTATAAATAAACAAATAAAATAACCTTTTATATATTATTTATTATGAACCTTTATTATGACGTAGGCATCCGCTAAGAAAGGGTTTTTGAAAATTCAACCCCTAAGCGGGTGAAATAGGGGTTTGAAGTTTGTGTAGCCCACGCGGACGAAGTCGCGAGCATAAGCTAGTATATACATATATAGATATGTAATATTAGCCATTGGGCCAGCGTGGCGGTCTATGGCCTATACCTTTCTCATTCGGAGAGGAGACCGAGGGCCGGTGATGGGGTAATCATAATTCATAACGATGATGATGATGATGTAAAGTATTGTATTCCAGAATTGGCTGTATGCATACAGTGTTCACAACGAATGAATAATTTTTATTTTATATTCCACTAGCTGATCCCCGCGGCTTCGCCCGCGTAGATTTAGGTTTTTAAAGATCCCGTATAACCTATGTCACTCAGGAATAATGTAGCTTTCTACTGGTGAAAGAATTTTTAAAATCGGTTCAGTAGTTCTAAAGATTACCCCCTACAAACAAACTTAACGACATTACCTCTTTATATAATACAACGGGCCGTGCAGCAGAAATCGTAATATTTTAATTTCGCCATAACTTCAAAACCAAACGTCCAATTTTAATCATTCAAAGACCAAATATTATCTCCATAAACTGTTCTTAGTGATGAAATCATTTATTTTGATAAGGATTAATAGCATGAGTAAAATAAACGCGTTTAAATGTAGTCCAAAAAAAATTCAAGATTTTTAAATAAAAAAATGGTTGCTGTGCCTCACTCGACATAGATGGGTATAGTGTGTCGCGGACTTTTTTGTAGATATTTATAAGATCTACAATTAATTAGAACATTTTATGGTTCTATCTTTTATAGTTTAGGCAGCGTACGCAAAATAAGTAACTTTTCTGGTTGATTTTTTACACCTTGTGTCCGAAAAACCCAAATATCTTACGGAACCCTATTTTTTTCCAAAATAAAATATAGCCTATGTTACTCGTGGATAATGTAGCTTTCGAATGGTGAAAGAATTTTTAAAATCGGTCCAGTAGTTTTTGAGCCTATTCAGTACAAACAAACAAACAAAGTTTTCCTCTTTATAATATTATAGTGTAGATTACAGTTAGCCCTTGTCTGCAATCTTACCTGATGGTAAGTGATGATGCAGTCTGAGAAGGAAGCTACTTTCTACACGTACATCATACTGGAAAGCTAAATCGTTTGCCTCTAGACCAGACCAGAGCAATTTAGAAATTTTCAATTCCCAAATTAATTTCCAAGTTTTATTTTATTTGTTAAAAATTAAATTTTAAAAAAAATATATCAAAATAAAAAATAAAATAAAAAAAATGCCACTTCTGGGAATCGAACCCGGGACCTCTGACTTAAAAGCTCACAGTGCACACCACTGCGCGCGACGGTGGGATAGTGGCGCGCGGCGCGTGGAGCTCGTTCTTGGCGCCCAGGGCAGCCGACGGCCGCGTCATCAGCACATTATTGTATAGATTTGTTCCAGTTCTTACTCGCGCTATGAGAGTTTTTAGCAAGTTGTGATATATATACACCCCAAACGCGGTATACCTGTGGGGATCCGTTCGCCTCGAGGTAAACCAGTTTCGCCAAGCTGGTCTAAGTTGGCATGTCAAATCAATTTAAATCATTCTGCGAGTTTACACTACACTTTCACAGTGGGTGTAAACTTCATTACCTACGAGGAGTTGAAACCAATGGCTCATAACCCGCCATCTTGATCCCCTTTTTATACATTTATTTTTAAAGAGCAACTGTTGAGTTTCTTGCCAGCTCTTCTCCATAGTACTACTTTCCGAACCAGTGGTAGAGTTGCGCTGGTCACTGCCTGCTCTAGCCGGCATTGCTGACAAAGACTTCGAGACAGTCACTGGGCGAGCACTCTATATTCCCTCACTCTCATAGTTCACCTCTGCTGGTCCGTGTGTATGCTCTAGGCAGCACTGTTGACATAGACTTCGAAACAATCACTGGGCCAGCACTCTCTATTCCCTCACTCTCATAGTTTTAATAATGCAAGGCAAGTTTCCGATACAATCAACGACATAAAAGTACTAGGCTACCATAAAACGTAGGCAATCAAAGTTGATATGTCTTTACTATACAAATCACTCCCATTTGCCCGGTGGTGGCCGCGTACGGCAATCGGGGTATGAGGCGGGGGGACGCCCGGCACACCCGCACCGCTCTGTGGGTGTCCGTTCTCTCCCCGATTGCCATCTCGACCTGTCGCGTACTATACGTCATATATTATTATTTACTTAGCTAATTTTAAGTTTTCGGATTGTAACCAGTTCAACATATCACTGCAGTTTAATGACCCTTATTATAAATGCGAAAGTGTGTTTGTTTGTTGGTTTATTGGTATGTTGGTTTGTCCTTCAATCACGTCGCAACAGAGCAACAGATTGACGTGATTTTTGGCATGGGTATAGTATAGATAAAGATCTGGAGAGTGACATAGTCTACTTTTTATCCCGGAAAATCAAAGAATTTCCACGGGATTTTTAAAAAACCTTAAATTCTACGCGGACGAAGTCGCGGGCATCAGCTTATAGTAAATAAATAAACAAGAGGGTAGTCTCACCATATTAAAATGCGTGATCTCGGGCGCGAGGAAGGTCGGATGCGCAGCGTATGTGAGGTAGCAAGTGTAAAGCAGCTGCTCGGCCAGGGTCATGTGCCAGTCCGGGAGACCGTTGGCGTGGCCGAGCGCCAGTGTCCCGGGCAAAAAACACGTTAAATGATCCATCTTTGGATTGAATGCCTGAAAATGAAAATTTATATATATTGGAGGGTCGATATTGAAAGAGTTCTTACTGTCTGTAGACTCCGTGAAAAGAAACGTATGAGCTTTACTCTACGGACGATAGCCATCTTTATTTTAGTTGTCAGAGTTGGACTTTGACACGCACGCATTTGTTGATTGTTCAAAATTCTCTCTCGCGTTAAATTAATTATCAGATTATAGCTTAGCTAATTTTTATTATTTGAGATAGGTAGGTAGTTTCTTAATCGTGATATTTAATTCGGTGATTGTGATATAGTTAGAACAGTAATTGTTCGATGCTAATGTACATTGTGTTAAATCGTAACATCTAGTGCCATCCGGTGACTTTGTCTGCAAAGCACTATTAATAATGTTCGCGTAGTTGTTTGACGAATATGGAATACTAATTATTGGTGAATATTAGAGTAATTCGTGAGTTAACGTTTGGCTCAGTGGATAGATTAGTATAAGGACATCCGTTAAGGTTATTTCTGCAGACGCTAGTGATTTAGAGTGTAATTGGAGATATACCGGCAGTTGAGATAATGATTAGTTTGAAGTGATAGTTTAGTGTGATAGTAACTTGAAGTTAACTTTGATAGTAGGTACCCGCTTTAGAATCGTATAACCCGGTTGGTAAAGAATCATTGATGACTCTCGTGTAATGTTGAAATGGATTAGACAATGAGTTGCCCATGAGATCGAATAGCTTACATTCTACCTGGTTTCTGTTGTGATCGCTTATTTGGGTGGATAGTAGTCGTGGCGCGTGTGGCGCACGATGCTATGGTGTTCTGTATGCAGATGTGCACAGAGTGGAGAAGGTAGAGCTATTGCGATATTCTGAATTAGTAATGAGAAGTCAATTATAAGATCTGGTTTAGATCGTAAGAGAGTCGATGCAATGATCCTTTTAAGAGCGTTCATGAAGTTGTGATTGATTACCTTGAGATGATTAGATAACGGAGTAGGTCGTGACTTGATTGAGAGGTTGCAATAGCAATTGCGCCCTAATCACACGATGTAGTGTTTAGCTTAGGTTAGCTAGTTTAGAGTGAGGTGAGGGGTCGCTGTGAGGGGTGGTTGGAGGCGACCAAAGGTAGGGTTAGGTTAGGGTGATCTGGTTGTGTTACGTTGATGGTTTCCATGTGCGATACGTTACTGAGAACTATTTGTAAAGAACATGGATTAAAGTACCTACTTATTAATTACTACCTTCTGATGTCGGCTAAAGATGAATAATAATTATCAGCCATCCTCCTGTTCTCCGACATATACATAAATACATGAAGACATCTATGCACTCTTGACTTGAAGGTACCCATATTAAAATAGGGGGAGGGGCTTCGCCAAGTACTCCCTCACGCCTTCCATCGCCGTCATGTAGTCGTCCAATAAACTAAAGGAAGGCTCGTTACCTCGGAGCCGGAAGCCAGTTCGCCGATAAACAGCCGTTTGTTGGGCGACGAGCGCTTCGCCAAGTACTCCCTCACGCCTTCCATCGCCGTCATGTAGTCGTCCAATAAACTAAAGGAAGGCTCGTTACCTCGGAGCCGGAAGCCAGTTCGCCGATAAACAGCCGTTTGTTGGGCGACGAGCGCTTCGCCAAGTACTCCCTCACGCCTTCCATCGCCGTCATGTAGTCGTCCAATAAACTAAAGGAAGGCTCGTTACCTCGGAGCCGGAAGCCAGTTCGCCGATAAACAGCCGTTTGTTGGGCGACGAGCGCTTCGCCAAGTACTCCCTCACGCCTTCCATCGCCGTCATGTAGTCGTCCAATAAACTAAAGGAAGGCTCGTTACCTCGGAGCCGGAAGCCAGTTCGCCGATAAACAGCCGTTTGTTGGGCGACGAGCGCTTCGCCAAGTACTCCCTCACGCCTTCCATCGCCGTCATGTAGTCGTCCAATAAACTAAAGGAAGGCTCGTTACCTCGGAGCCGGAAGCCAGTTCGCCGATAAACAGCCGTTTGTTGGGCGACGAGCGCTTCGCCAAGTACTCCCTCACGCCTTCCATCGCCGTCATGTAGTCGTCCAATAAACTAAAACAAACAGTAAATATTTGTAAGTACCTAGGTAATACTTCTACCGTCAAACGCGTAAATTTTGGCCATGCACACATTCATAATACTTATATGGGTTGGATATATATAACCTTCTTTTTTGAAGTTGGGCAAAAAGTAGCATTTGTCCTAATATTAAGTCAGTATAATCTCACGCACATTTAGTTTTACTTCAACCGCGTGTAAGGGTCACCGCGCTAATTTGAGTTTAATGAATGTTTAAGGTGGTAGAGTACCTACTACCATTTTTATAAGTCGCATTGGCGAAATTCGTTTATGCAGACAAGCGCAACCTAACGCCACTAAAGCCGAATCACGAATGTACACCAATGAAACACAGACCTCCTTGCTTGACGTTAAGATTCTAAACACATAAACAACAGACTCGTGCTATCTCGCTCATAATCCGCGCGTACTAAACATGGCGCGAAGGCAACAACCAATAGCGGGCGGACGCGCGTTATGATTGGCTGAGACATTTTCACACCATTCAAAATGAAGATTTCTGCGCAGGTACATCGGCTATAGGAAAGCTCATTACTGAGGAGGCTCCTGCGGTAGTGGCGCGGTGCGGGAGGGTGACGGTTATCACAAGTTGACGAATCACTGAGCTCTCGCGTCAAGTCACACCCCTCTCGCACCGCTGTCATGCGTTACGCCTTTAGTAACAGTGGTAGTAATGTACTCCACTTACTAGTTGATAGTCTTGCCGGTCTGCAGCCACTGCTTGAGCAGGTACTCGTAGTAGCTGTCACCGCGCGCGCCCAGGGTGATGGTGGCGTGCGGCAGGAAGTGGCCGGTGTTCGGGTTGATGAATATCGGCACTAGACCTGCTGGTACTCCACTTACTAGTTGATAGTCTTGCCGGTCTGCAGCCACTGCTTGAGCAGGTACTCGTAGTAGCTGTCACCGCGCGCGCCCAGGGTGATGGTGGCGTGCGGCAGGAAGTGGCCGGTGTTCGGGTTGATGAATATCGGCACTAGACCATGCTTTTTTGGCAGCTGGTGTATTTTCTCCGACACCGCCGCCGCTGCGTCCTGCATTATACATAAAACACTTAAGAGTGCTCTCCATGATCACTCCAAATCGAGCGTGAGAGCATGGCAATCAAAATTTGCGGACAGGACATACTCAAGAGAGAGATGTGTGAAGTCTGTGTGTGCTTTTTTTTTCGAAACGCGTTTAAGTATCAAGTTGAAAACAATATGACATACGCAGGTCTACAATGGCTTGGAGCTGTGTAAAAGTCAAACTTCTAAATCAACTCAATCAAAAGATACGACCATCTATACTACATATTGACATATTGACACTCGCAAAGGAATCACAACCTATAGGGGGTACTTCCCGTTAACCTAGAAACATGAAATTTGTCAAGAAGCAATGTCTTATAGCACAAGTAAAGGGAAAAATCCGAAAACCATAAAGTAGTTTTATGATATTAAAATTAAAAGTATATATTTTGCAGTTAGAGATATTGTGGCCAGATTAAATATCTGTTCCGTACTTTTGATATTTTTGTAATTCTAGCACATAACAGCTTCCTTTTCCAAATTTTTAGTATTTAGTATAATTAATTACTAGTTGATGCCCGCGACTTTGTACGCGTGGATTTAGCTTTTAAAAATCCCGTGGGAACTCTTTGATTTTCCGGCATTAAAAGTATGTCCTTAAGTCTATGTCCTTCCCTAGGATGCAAGCTATCGCTGTTCCAAATTTCGTCAAAATCGGTTGAACGGATGGGCCGTGAAAAGCTAGCAGGCAGACAGACAGACAGACACATTTTCACATTTATACTTGGACTTTTTATACTGCGACTAATCAAAAGCGGAAACACAAAACAATGCTGTCAACTCCGCGAATCGCGACACATACGCAAGCAAGAAAACCGAATTATAGACGCGAAGTTCAGCAATCTTGGACCCGATCAGCTACCCTGGACCTTACCAGCGCATCTCAAGGGGCCCCCAGCATCGGAGCGCGTTTCCTCAGTCTGGTGAGTGGCTACATTTATAACCCTGACCGTCCGCTAGCTTTTATTCTTAACAATATCGATTAGTATACAAAAATTTTACAAAAATCACTCTACTCGCTCAGCCGCACAGATATGGCTAAATCGCGCCGCCGCATAAAACAAAATTAAATATTAATAAATAATTAATTAATAACTTAGTAATACCAAAACTTTAGCAAGGAGAGCTGAAACCCAGAAGTCACACTTCAAGCAAGCGGGGTGATTTGTCTCAGTGTCTAATACTAAATGATGGCCACCCAGCACATTTGACATTGGTCGGTTATACATTGCTGCTTCACTGAGTGATATTAAAATAATTTTTCGTAGTAAATATTTAATGGATTAAAAACAAATGTCAAATGAGCTCGGTGGCTATCGTTCAGAGTTTACTCAGTGTGAGTTAGCGAATAAGTGGGCTGGTGGGTTGTACATAGAAAAACCGGCCAAGGACGAGTCAGGCTCGTGCATCGAGGTTTCCGTATTACAGTCGTATTTTATCGACATTTTGCATGATAAATCAAAAACTATGCATAAAAATAAATAAAATCTGTTTTAGAATCTACAAGCAAATCCCTTTTAAATATGATAACCAACTTGGTATATTAATCTTACTTTGAATGTTGAAAATATATTTATGTTTGTTTATGAACACATTTTAATTTTTTTGTGATGTCACCACAAATTCATTTTCCCCTTACGTGTGCCTACCTGCCAAATTTCATAAGTATAGGTCAACAGGAAGTACCCTGTAGGCTTCTTGACAGTACGCTCTATAGACACGCCTGTAAGTGTCTACAGCATCGAACTTGCTGCCTCTACAAAACAATTCTAATCAAATTGTTCCTCTATGTTAAGATGCCAGTTTTAAATATAGAGTATTTAAAAAATCATTCGCAATCATTATAAAATACATTAAAATTCGCAACGGCATAATTCTAAATAATATCAGTAAGTCAGGCATAATTGCCGTCGAAACACAATAACGTTAGAGGAAAATGAACCGAAACAACCTTAATTTACAGTCAAAAATTCAATGCAACCGATTTTAATTTCGCAAGGAATGGATGAATGAACTTGAGATTTATTACGAGGACATTAAGGTTGATTTTAATTTAACGCTAACGTTACGACGAGATGAGACTACTAAGGTTTATTTTGTTCTGCGTCTAACCTCAAAGACAGGGTTGTTGGTGGCTCGGGAGAGTTCTCGGAACTCCAGCTGCACAGTGGTGACCTCTGCCGTGGTGCTGTAGTGGGACCACTCGGGGGCGTGCGCGGTGCGGGTACCCAGGTTCACGTCCGAGTAGGGTATACCGGACGGAGATGAAAATGCCGCCATCAGACGCTCGCCTAGGTCTTTCTGTAAGCATTTTTATATAAAGATAAGTCAAACTGGGGTACAATCATTGGGAGAGGTAGCACAGATGAAAATGTTACATTAATTGTATGTTTTTAGGGTTCCATACCGCGCCAAAATATATCGAAATCGATACCCGGTACAGTACGCGGCAGAAAGCAATATACATCAGCCTTTAGAGTGACATTTCGGCTTTGTAGAGCGTTGTCTCTGTCACTCATACCTATATGACATTTTGTCGATCTCAACGACAGAGACAATGCTATACAAATTCGCTATCTCCTTCTAAAGATCGATGTACATTATTTTCAGCCGCGTATTGTTTTTTCACCTTACTTGAAAACTTGGCGGCACGGTTTTGCCGGTAGGGTGGTAAATAGCCACAGCCGAAGCCTCCCACCGGACCAGACAGAAATTTCATCATCATCATCATCATCATCAACCGAAAGACGTCCACAGCTGGACATAGGTCTCTTGTAGGGACTTCCACACGCCACGGTCTTGCGCTGCCTGAATCCAGCGGCTCCCTGAGACTCGTCTGATTTCGTCCGTCCACCTGTAAGAGCTATGCTTGGAGTTTCTCTACGTGATCAAATCAGAAATGAGGAGATCCGTAGGAGAACTAGAATAACCGACATAGCTAAACGGGTTGCGAAGCTGAAGTGGCAATGGCCGGGCCGGTAGGGTGGTAACTAGCCACGGCCGAAGCCTCCCACCAGACCAGACCATAAATTTAGAAATGATAAAATTCCAGGAATCGAACCCGAGACCTCCCACTAATAAGACCACAGTGCTTACCACTGCACTAGGGAGGTGGTCCCGTTGGCATCGCTTGGGTACGACGTTTTCCAATAAAATAAACTTACAGCTTTGTCAAGGAACATGGGGTCTTGTGTGAAGTGATGGTTGGTCAACAGAGCCCCCAGCACACGGATCGTCACCTCGAACAAGTTGACGTCTTTGTTCTTTGTGAACACCAGCTCGCTGTTGACCCACTGTCTGCCTTCTTCGAATTCTGAAACCACCAATTTAAACGTTTGAAACCCCTCGACTGCGGTTTGCGCAGCATCTTAAGGCGAAATGGGATCACAAAGGCGAAATGTATGGAAAAATCTGAGCTGTCCGAGCGCAAATTTATTGCACGCTTTTTATAAATATTTATATGCAAAATTCTATGTGCTCTGTTACCATAAAATAAAACCGTAATCCCTTACACCCTTATTAATAAAAAATGCTTACTTCAAGCATTATCCTAAGCTACACTTGGACTAGTTACTTCCCGGACCAACGTAGTATTAGCTTCGTTTTAACAATCTTATTAATAAACATGTAGCAAGCCCGATTTAACAATGCCAGCCTTACTTTAGAATGACAGCGTGCACGTGTGGCAGCCCCTTTATTAAAAAGTAAAAGAGAGAGTCAGCGAACGAACTGCATGCTGTGTGTGACAGTGACAGACGATATAGACCAGCGGACCTATAACTGTGACAGTATTTTTTGTTGACATTGACTTCACAGCTGATAACTTGCACCGCCATTTTTGTTTGGGAATTTGGAAGTATTGATAGCAATTAATTACTCAGAAAACGCTTCAGTTTCACTTTATATTATCAATGAAATAATCTGAATTGATCTTGTAGGTAAGTACATTTCTAATTTGCGTTACAAACTTATGATATGAAAACACAAATATCATTAATCAAAAATCATTTTATTGATTATTATGATACACAACAAACATAAACGCTATGGCTGATGGTCAAAATATGCATACTTAGTGCGTAGATTATGCTTAGTCAGCCGTTAAACCATGTGGCACCGAGGAGTAAATTTTACACCGAGAGTAGAGTCGCATTATTTTACTTCCTCCTTACTCTATGTTTATTAATAAGAAATGTAGCTACTGCAGACTTACAACTTGGAATAAAGTTAATACCGCTCTAGTCTATGTTTATTAATAAGAGTGTTAGTGTATTAAACGTTGAACGTTAATACGAAACTTTATTGAAATCGGTTTTATATAAATCGAATAAAACTGGGTTTTCTCCTAATGGTTAAGACGTCCGCCTCCTATGCGGCAGGTCGGGGTTCGATCCCGCAACTCGTAACTTTCTTCTCCTAATGGTTAAGACGTCCGCCTCCTATGCGGCAGGTCGGGGTTCGATCCCGCAACTCGTAACTTTCTTCTCCTAATGGTTAAGACGTCCGCCTCCTATGCGGCAGGTCGGGGTTCGATCCCGCAACTCGTAACTTTCTTCTCCTAATGGTTAAGACGTCCGCCTCCTATGCGGCAGGTCGGGGTTCGATCCCGCAACTCGTAACTTTCTTCTCCTAATGGTTAAGACGTCCGCCTCCTATGCGGCAGGTCGGGGTTCGATCCCGCAACTCGTAACTTTCTTCTCCTAATGGTTAAGACGTCCGCCTCCTATGCGGCAGGTCGGGGTTCGATCCCGCAACTCGTAACTTTCTTCTCCTAATGGTTAAGACGTCCGCCTCCTATGCGGCAGGTCGGGGTTCGATCCCGCAACTCGTAACTTTCTTCTCCTAATGGTTAAGACGTCCGCCTCCTATGCGGCAGGTCGGGGTTCGATCCCGCAACTCGTAACTTCTTCTCCTAATGGTTAAGACGTCCGCCTCCTATGCGGCAGGTCGGGGTTCGATCCCGCAACTCGTAACTTTCTTCTCCTAATGGTTAAGACGTCCGCCTCCTATGCGGCAGGTCGGGGTTCGATCCCGCAACTCGTAACTTTCTTCTCCTAATGGTTAAGACGTCCGCCTCCTATGCGGCAGGTCGGGGTTCGATCCCGCAACTCGTAACTTTCTTCTCCTAATGGTTAAGACGTCCGCCTCCTATGCGGCAGGTCGGGGTTCGATCCCGCAACTCGTAACTTTCTTCTCCTAATGGTTAAGACGTCCGCCTCCTATGCGGCAGGTCGGGGTTCGATCCCGCAACTCGTAACTTTCTTCTCCTAATGGTTAAGACGTCCGCCTCCTATGCGGCAGGTCGGGGTTCGATCCCGCAACTCGTAACTTTCTTCTCCTAATGGTTAAGACGTCCGCCTCCTATGCGGCAGGTCGGGGTTCGATCCCGCAACTCGTAACTTTCTTCTCCTAATGGTTAAGACGTCCGCCTCCTATGCGGCAGGTCGGGGTTCGATCCCGCAACTCGTAACTTTCTTCTCCTAATGGTTAAGACGTCCGCCTCCTATGCGGCAGGTCGGGGTTCGATCCCGCAACTCGTAACTTTCAGGGTCATTCGTTTTAAGCGATTAAATATCACTTACTTTAACTGGGGAGGAAAACATAGTGAGGAAACCTGCTTGCCTGAGAGTTTTCCCATAGTGCTCTCAAAGGCGTGTGAAGTCTGCCATTGGGCCAGCGTGGCAGACTATAGCCTACAGTCTTCTCATTCGAGAGGAGATCTGTGCTCAGTAGTGGGCCGGCGATGGGTTAATTATGATGATAATGATATTCAGTTTTAGACGGCACGGCGCGGTTAGGTTGCATACCAATTTTGCCGATGCGACTTATCAAAGTGGTACAGTAGCCGGCAAGAAATATTGTACATCGACCTGAAAGAGATAGCGGTTTCATAGACCGTTGTCTCAGTCGTTGAGACTGACAAAACGTCACATAGGTATGAGTGACAGAGACGATGCTCTAAAGGTCGATGCACAATATTTGTTGCCGGCTACTGTGGTACTGTACGAGGTGTTCCGTATTACCTTCCATGAGTCCCATGATATAGGCGGTGTCCAGCCCGTCGACGATGGTGAGGCCCAGCGAGAACCAGTCGTGGGGCGCGCCGGACACCGGCTTGAGGTTGTCGTGGCCCCACGCGTGGGCCTTGTATCCCCTCCACGCGTGCTTGAAGGATTCCACCACTGCAAACTGACGCGCATTGCTCGGACCTGCAGTCCGATTTTTAATTAAACAACATGTTTTGAGATTGGCTTAATGTCCAAACGTATGCCATATTTAAGGTATAATCCGTAAAAAATTACTCCCGGGGAAGGGCATAGGCTACTTTTATCTAGGCTAGTTCCCACGGGATTCTTAAAGGCACATTCGTTTATATCCAATTCATATGAAATTTGGAACTGAGGTAACTTGCATCCTGGAAATTGGCATAGGCAAGTTTATATCCTGGAAAAGCAGAGTTCCCACGGGATTTTTTAAAACTTCAATCCGCACGGGCGAAGCCGCGGGCATCAGCTAGTATAAAATGGTCACCTGTAAATATTGGCCTTTCAATGGTCTCACTTTCCATTATTGCTTTTTTGACTTGAGCCGCATCTATGGCCGCCGGCTCAATGACTAGAGACGAGTTGTTCAGTGGAGCCTGCAAAAAGAAAACCATCGATATTGATCACAAACTATACTCGGTAGGAAATATTGTACACCGGACATTAGAAAAACCTTTCGGCTTCGTAGAGCATCGACGTCTCTGTCACACATACCTATGTAACAGAGTTTCTTCGGTCTCAACGACCGAGGCGACGCTCTGCGAAACCGTTATCTCTTTCTAAAGTCCGATGTGCAATATTATTTCCTGCCAGGTAGGTACCTATCTATACTTAATATAATAAAAAGGAAAATTTTGTAAGTTTGTTTGTAGGGAGTAATCTCTAGAACTACTGAACCGATTTTGAAAATTCTTTCACCAGTAGAAAGCTACTTTATTCCTGAGAGACATAGGCATATATTTTATTTTCAAAAATTAGAAATCCCTACAAAAATTGCACCAAGCTACCTGTGCGAAGCCGGGGCGGGTCGCTAGTCATACTATATAGTCCGTAATGGTAGCCAAATCCATCAGACGTCCGAATTGAAAAGATTAACCCATTGCCGGCGCACTACTGAGCACAGATCTCTCAGAATGAGAATGATTTAAGCCAAGGTCCACCATGACACCACGCATGGCTCAGTGCGGATTGACAGACTTCATCCACCTTTGAGAACATTATGGAGAACTATCAGGCATGCAGGTTTCCTCACGATATTTTAATGGCTTAAAACGCATATAGCTTCTACGCTTTATAGATCTCAACCTGCCTTTAGAGTAGCAACGAAACTGAGACATAAAGCTGTCTCTTTTTCAAGTTTGTAAGTCGCACAATCCTACGTCCTCAACGATCCTATTATCATATACATACATACTTTATAATAACATGTTGAGTAAAAAGTTCACTGTTAACAATTCAAACACTACAGAAACCCCCTTATCTATTCTGAACAGTAAACTAACACTAGACTCGCGATAATATTGTATTCAGGGACTTACGGAAACTAGTAGCTTATCTCAATCGGAGTTTTAATTACACGTTCTAAATACACGCAATAATGAAACTTATCTTTGCACACATAAAGTCGATTATAATTAGACTACCAATAATAAAACATTGTATGACAAATAGGATGTTCGGATTACATAATATGCCAGCTCACGTTACAGTTGAATGAACCAATAGTTGAATGATTCAGATTGTATAGTGGTTTAAATACAGCTATTTCACGATTTTTAGAATACCCAGTTGAGTTTTTTGTGGGCTCTTCTTAGACCTGGGCGCGTTTGGAACCCTCGTAGATTTAAATTTAATTTTATAATTAAAAAGTTTACAGCGGTACCCAATTTGAATAAATGATTTGACTTTGACTTAGGGTTCCGCGTGTATCTTGATAGAAAAAAGGAACCCTTATAGGATCACTTCCTGTCAAGATCCGTCAAGAGAATCTTTTTTTTTTTCTTTTTTTTTTTAAAGAATATTAGCCATATTAATTAATGACTAATATTCCCCTTTCCTCTCCAATTAAGCGTCAGGCTTGTGCTAGGAGTAGGTACGACAATAGTGCAACGGGCGGGATTTGAACCGTCGACCTTTCGGTTTTCAGTCCACTCCTATACCGGTTGAGCTATTGAGGCTCTAAAAAAAAATCAAAACTTATAGAACTCTATTTTTTTTAAATAATTTTTTAGTGTTTTACCTACACTTCAAGGAAATTACTAAATAATTTTAAATACATATCAAAAATTGCGTAACCGGCAGGAATCGAACCTGCATCTTCTGGGTTCGCGCCCGATGCCTTGACCAACTCGGTCACGGTTTCGCTTACCGCCAGTGACGAAATTTGTGATACGTATGTTCTCTCAGTACTGAAGCGACTGTTTAATGCCATCTAGTAGCGACACTTTGTAGTTATCGAAACTACTTTCAAACTTTTCAAACTTTTTATAGAACTCTTCTCGTTGACCGGGAAACAATAGTAAAGGGTATAATGGGATGTCTTGTAGCATATGTAAAAAAAACCGGCCAAGTGCGAGTCAGGCTCGCGCAATGCGGGTTCGCCGTACTACAGTCGTATTTTTTCGACATTTTGCACGATAATTCAAAAAACTATGATGCATAAAAATAAATAAAAATCTGTTTGTAGAATGTACCAGGTGAAGACCTTCCATATGATACCCCACTGATATAGGCACTCACTTCGAAAGTTGAAATACTATTATGATTTCATGACCACTTTTAATTTTTTTGTGTGATCTAACCCTAAATTCACGGTTTTCAGATTTTTTTCCCAATGTCAGCCTATAAGAGTCTACCTACATGCAAATTCATGATTCTAGGTCAACGGGAAGTACCCTGTAGTTTCTTGACAGACAGACAAACACCAAAAGTGATCCTATAAGGGGTTCCAGTTTTTCCTTTTGAGGTACGGAACCCTAAAAACTCCGAAAAACCCGTAATGGTGTGAAAAAGTGTTGACCTTCAAACTTCATTTAGTTCATACTAACATATATAAATGCGAAAGTGAGTCGTCTGTCTGTCAGCTTGTTCACGGCTCATGCGTTAAAACCGATGTTCGAGAAATTTGGGTACAAAGATAGCTTTGCATCCCGGGAAGGTCACATAAGTATACTTTGTTGATACCCGAAAATTCGAAAGACATAGTCACGGGCATCATCTAGTCTAAATAGATAAAAGGAAAAGGTTGACTGACTGCCTGACTGAACAGATCTATAACGTACAGCTTCAAACTACTGGACGGAACGGGCCTGAAATTTGACATGCAGATCAGCTATTAAGACGGAGCATCCCGCTAAGAAAGGGAAAGGATGAAATAGGGGTTTGGAAAAGTTGTGCAGGCTATAAGGTATAGTATAGTTCTATAGAAGAGGTACATCTTGAAGACAAACGCACGTGGCCACGGGTCTCCGAACGCTCTCGGCGGGGACGGCTATCCTCGAGGTGTACGAGCAGCCACGAAAACTAATCGTGGCGAGGATGGCGGCGCCGGGGGGGGGGCCGGGGGGGGGGACACCAGCGAACCTCTGGCAAGCTGGACAGCTGGTTCCATCGCTGCCACACCAACAAGAGCAAGTTCAGGACTGAAAAAACCCGCAAATTGGCTAATATGCGCCGCGCCAGTTTAGTGACGTCAGATACGGAGACTGAAAGTTTCGAGCTGATAGTATATTTTTACTTAAATAGACAGTCAAATGACGTCATTTTGATGATTAATGAGACGTGGTTCCAGCGCAATAGCAATTTACGGGACTTATACTCTTCATAATTAAAAAAACACTTTTGAAAAAATTGGTGAAATCTATTTTCTGTTGCTTGATATATTATGATATTATACTAAGTACATTTAAGTATGATTATGTTCGTGAACGCAAAATTTCTTCTTTCTTCATTTGACACACCATTCGGTATCACATTCTGCTTATTATTGATTTTGTCCATATAAATGTAGCCCATGTAACCCAGATCCTAATAGAAAATCAAAACCGGCTTAGAATTTAGTTGCTACATAATACATGTACACACATAATACATATACACATGCATATATACTATGGTATTGGAGGTAACATTTTTAATGAAAGATTTTTTATAGGCTTAGCGCTTGACGACAAATACAAAATATACATAAAACGACAAGGTGGGTGACTGACTGACTGACTGATCTATCAACGCACCGCTCAAACTACTGGACGGATCGGGCTGAATTTGGCATGCACTAGCTAGCTATTTTGACGTAGGCATCCGCTAAGAAAGGATTTTTGAAAATTCATCCTACGGGGGTGAAATAGGGGTTTGAAATTTGTGTAGTCCACGCGGACGAAGTTGCGAGCATATGCTAGTGCTTAATAAAAAGCAATGATGAGTTCTAGGTTCAGAGCATGCTTGCCTAGAGAATACTAGTAAAATGGAAGGATATACGCACTGCTAAAAGGCCACACAGTTTGTCGGTTATTCTGTCCATTGTATCACAACACAATCAAATGTATGTACGTAAACTGCGTGATCCTCCGCGCGAATGTGGCCGCCGAGCACATCATATTATTTTATTACTGGCCAAGAACAAATTGCAACTCAGTTAAACTTCGATTCATAGTTCATATTATTAAACTATTTTTAGGGTTCGGTACCTCAAAAGGAAAGGGTTCCGCCCTTATAGGATCACTTTTGTCTGTCTGTCTGTATGTATATCTGTCATGATTTGAATAATGAAATTTGGCAGGTAGTAGGTCTTATAGCAGACATTAGGGAAAAAATCTGAAAATTGTGAATTTGCGTTACATCACACAAAAAAATTAAATTGTGGTCATGAACTAAAAGTTAGTATTTTCAATTTCCGAAATAAGATAACTATATCAAGTGGGGTAGCATATGAAAGGTATTTTTCTGTGCATTCTAAAACAGATTTTTATTTATTTTTATGTATCAGTTTTTGAATTATCGTGCAAAATGTCGAGGAAATACAACTGCAGTACGGAACCCTCGTTGCGCGAGCCTGACTCGCACTTGGCCGGTTTTTTTTTCTGCTCCATGTGCAACATTTATTCACGATATTGTAAAAGGATAGTGTGCAGCTATCATATTACCGCCATTCAGATATTACTAAATACGTTATACAGGGTGTAACCAGAACGCTGGCAAAAAAGAATACTGAATACTGATGATTACTGATATGATACCACAAAAGAAACGCGAAAAAAATATAAAAAATCAAAGATTTTAAGCTTATTCCGCGTTTAATTGACATAATAAATATTTTAATGTAGATAACGGGGTACATGAATACCACGATTCATTTGGCGTTTTTTATTGTCGATATTTGAACCAATTGCACGGGTCGTGGTCACGACAGAACTGCGGTGCTGCGAGAGATGAAGTGCGAGAAAGAGCGGGTAGTTCGCTATTGCCCTGGACAGGTCGAACTTCATCTCTCGCCACACTGCAGTCCCGTGTGACGACGACCCGTGCAATTGGATTGAAATATCGACAAATTAATCGTGGTATGTACCCGTTATCTACATTAAAATATATAAAAACATCCTATAATTTTGTATAAGTCACGGTATATTGCAAATAAAATATCTGACTACAATAGAGATCAACGAACGTTGCGTGAGTAGGCTACTCGGAGTCAATGCCTCTTCGTAGGATGGGGCATTGAGAGCCGAGTTTTGCACGCTATACATTGCGGTATGAAATACTAAATCACTATAAACTACCAAATGAGGCAAATGGTTTTTTTTTATTATTCAAACACAAGTTAGCCTTTGACTGCAATCTCACCTGGTGATAAGTGATGATGCAGTCTAAGATGGAAGCGAGCTAACCTGGAAGGGGTATGGCAGTTTTTATTACACCCATTCCCCTGTGGTTTCTAGACGGCATCGTACCGGAACGCTAAATCGCATGACGGCACGGCTTTGCGAGTAGGGTGGTAACTAGCCACGGCCGAAGCCTCTCGCCAGACCAGAATTTAGAAATTGTGACATTTCAAATCCCTGCCAGGAATCGAACCCGGGAACTCCCACTAATAAGACCACAGCGCTTAACAATAACGCTAAGTTTTTGCTAGCGTTCTGATGGTTACACCCTGTATGTAATATGCATATATTGTCTTGTATTATGCTGACTGCCTCGTTAGTGCGAAGTGCAAGGGTCGACAACCTTTTGAAACGGACCACACTGGCCATGTGCGGATTGGTAGACTTCACACATCTTTGAGAACATTATGGAGAACTCTCAGGAATGCAGGTTTCCTCACGTGTTTTCCCTCACCGTTAAGGCGAGTCACCGAGGCGGGCAGCGCGACTTTGAAGTAAACCGCTTGGCAACGTTCAAATTCTGCGTTTCAAACGTTAAATTTGAATTTAATAAATTATAGAAGTCCTGTTGAAAACCAAAATTTAGCAGGTTCTCTATATTTCTATATCAAAAATTATTTGCCAAGTCAGAAATTTAAATATTAAATAATTCGTTTTAGACTTTTATTTCGGCTTATTTCAAATTTATTTGATCGAGTGAAGTACTTCCTATTGTGTACCAAAGTAGCACATTCTTTAGACAATGTCTTTAGGTATATTGTATATTTTTAGCAAGGCCATTATTTAATAGTAAATACCTAAAACATTTGATTTAGCAAACCAGTTTTTTCCGCTTAGCCTCGGTGACTCGCCTTAAAGAAACTAATATTTAATTACTTAAAAACGCTCATAATTCCGAAAAGTTAGAAGTGCGTGCCCGGGATCGAAACCCCGACCTCCGATTAGAAGACGGACGTCCTAACCACTAGTAGCCCACGTCACTCTCCAGGCCTTTAACTATACCCATGCAAAAAATCAAGTCGATCCGTTGCTCCGTTGCGAGGTGATTGAAGGACAAACCAACAATCCAAAAAACCAATATACCAACAAACAAACACACTTTCGCATTTATAATAAGCATACTGATATAGATTTTTTAAAACTGTGCTAGTTTGATTTTATTTTTCTTTTAAGTTTACATAATCTCTTCTCTATACAATTATTGTGATTTTCGCTTTTGCAAACTTCGGAGAGGAACAGTATTTATTTGATGTTTTTCACCATAGGTAAGGTAGAAGTAAGGTTCCTCCTTCACCTTTCTACGTACCGCAAGGCATTGCACACACACGTAGTCGAAAATCTACGTACGAAGCGATCTGTCTCCTCGTTTCTTATTCGAAACTCTAGGATATAGAACATCAGATTAACTTCCGGCATCAGTTTTCTCCTCTATTTAAAAAAAAAGTTATTCAATTAAAATATTTTTACAAGTATTTTTGAATCGTCAGCTGCATTTACAGTGGGTTCGGAATGCTTTTCCTACCGAGAAGAACCAGCAAGAAATTCGGATCTTTAACTTAATAAGAGTATCTTCAAGTCAAGTCTAGTCATCTTCTAGGCAAGCGCGCTCCATCTTAGGCTGCAGCATCACTTGCCAGCAAGCCTGATTGAAGCCTAGTCTTAGAAAAATAAAAATAAACTCACCCTTATAATTTTCCTATGTGAAATAAACTGTTCTAATTGAAGTGCCTTGTCGTCATTGCTACTCATCCATTGTTCTAGTTTACTCTGCGGAGGCGGCGGCTCTGCGTCTAGGTCGATGGTGGTGTCCACCTTGGGAGAGTACATGACGATTGGGGTTTCAGGATGTCAGCTATCCAATCTCTTCCATATTAGATTCTGCAACAAAGTATTGTAGTGATGTCAATTTACGTAAAAACTCAGACTCGAGTTTTTCTAGAACAGTATTCCGTAATCTATACTAATATTATAAAGAGGTAAAGTTTGCAAGTTTGTTTGTAAGAAGTAATCTCTGGAACTACTGAACCGATTTAGAAAACGATTTCACTAGTAGAAAGCCACCACCACATTCAGCGGGCTGTATTTTATGAACCGTAATAAGATAAAGACTTGAAATTTTCACCGAGTGTGTTTTATGTATGAGTATACACTCAATACATAAAAAGCTGTAATAGCCTAGTGGTTAGGACGTCCACCTTCTAATCGGCAGTCGGGGGTTCGATCCCGGGCACGCACCTCTAACTTTTCGGAGTTATTTGCGTTTTAAGTAATTAAATATCACTGCTTTAACAGTGTAGGAAAACATCGTGAGGAAACATGCATGCCTGAGAGTTCTGCATAATTTTCTCAAAGGTTTGTGAAGTCAAGCAATCCGCACATAGCCAGCGTGGTAGACTATGGCCAAACCCTTCCCACTCTGAGAGGAGACCCATGCTCTGCAGTGAGCCGGCGCGGCGATGGGTTGATCATGATGATGATGTATTTTTATTGCCACTATAACATCAAATAATTAAAAAACAAGATAGCTAATTTCAAAATGATGGCCACTCAAATTAAGTATATTACGTCATTGGGGCTGATTCTCTTGTACACAATCTCTAAACTAAACTAAATAACAGCTCTAAATCTAGTGTTATCCTTTTCCACAAGCAACATTATGAAAGGGATAGATAGATTTAGACGTGTCATTTAGTTTAGTTTAGAGATTGTGTACAACGGAATTAGCCACATTATCATTTAAAAAAAAACAGTATTGTATCTTATACAATGGGGCAGACCCCTTGCCCGGTTTTTAATAAATCAGTTAAGTATTATAGTAGCTACAGTTGAATACTTGGATAAGCAAGAAATGGACAAATTCGAAATTTTACTAGCTAAAGTAAGTAATTTGCATGACTTATCATTCTTAACTATGCAAATTTCCATAAATACGAGTGGAAAGCACTCACTAGGCAATATGAATCATGTTTTTTGTTCCTACTAGATTACAACATAGGTTATTCAAGGGGCGGACCAACAAATTCCTGAAAGGCCGGCAACGCATCGGCGGTTCCTCTGGTGCTGCAAATGTTCATAGGCGACGGTAATCACTTAACATTAAGTGACCCGCCCGTTCGATTGCTACCTATTTTTAATTAAAGATTTAAAAAAAATTGGAACATAACCGTAAAAACAATTCTAGGCTCTAACATTGTGTATATTTTAGGCATTTTGCTGCTGCAGTTAGAGCAGAACTTTTTACACAACTGCACAACGCGAAGAGTGTTATGTGTTCCTCAGTCTATACATACATAAATTATGTTTTTATGTTAATTACCGGCGCGCGGCGCTCTAAATACTAAACGCGTGGACTAATTTTGGTGATTCGTACAACAATGGATTTTACTCAATCTTTCAAGTGCTACTAAAGACATTAAAATTATGAAAAAACAATATTGTGGAGCCCATACTAGTCACCATAATGGAATAAATTAAAAAATTTAAAAATCGATGTAGCATGGCAGGTATGGTATCATTGAACAGGTCTTTTAAAATTATAGTTAGATTCCCTGAACTATTTTTCCACATAAGTGACCATTTAGAATTTTTGGGGATTCAAATTTTCATTTTAATTTGACTCATTTGTGGAAAACAATAGACTAAACGTGTGGACCGATTCTGATGATTCTTGCACAAATACATTTGTCACAATCTTGTGAGTGTTAGTAAGGATGTAAAAATAGTACAAAATCAATATGGCGCCCTCTAGGTTTATTTTTTTATTTTACATGCTAAGATTATATTTTTACAAGGAACCTAAAGCTACAATCTGCCAAAACAGCCGAATCTTTATGGTACCCTACCCGTTGCTTCTGCAATACTCAATGTTCCCTTGCCTTAGAACCAGGGTCTCAAATATGTTTACAGTGGAGCCTCATTAACCCGACCCTCATTAACTCTAAATCTTCTATAAGACAAAATAATTAATTATTCCCTTCTGCAGAAGTAGTAGTTTACATTTTTGCACACATCTGCATACCAAATGTTTCTTTGCTTCCTTGAAAGTGTTCATTTCATTGTTTCGTTTATTAGTTCTTATGCTGTCTACATTCATCATCATAATCAACCCATCACCGGCTCACTACAGAGCATGGGTCTCCTCTCAGCGTGAGTTTGGCCATTGATACCACGCTAGCCATGTGCGCATTTAAATAAAAAATAAATAAGAATCTTTTTTATTCGAATAAACTTTTACAAGTACTTTCGAATAGTCGGATGCATCTACCACTGGTTCGGAACGCCTTTCTTACCGAGAATTTGGTAGACTTCACACACCTTTAAGAACATTATGGAGAACTCTCGGGCATGCAGGTTTCCTCACGACGTTTTCCTTCACCGATAAGCAAGTGATATTTAATTAATTAAAACGCACATAACTTCGAAAAGTTAGAGGTGCGTGCCCGGGATTGAACCCCAGACCTGCAATTAGAAGACAGACGTCCTAAACACTAGGCTATCACAGCATAGAACATTAGTTTGCTATTTTTATGGTCATCCTTTTTCATTAAAACAAATCACTAAAATTTATATTTCCTCTTCTATAACTTGAAGTATCATAGAACATATTATAATGCGTATTGCCTTACATGATAAGTCAAAGATTATACTACTCCGCCTGTACATAGGTAAACTTAGGAAGGTGGTGGGACTCATAACAGGGCATAGCCCACTAAACAAACACCTTTTCGTGATAGGTGTCACTGACAGTCCTCTGTGCAGGGCCTGCATGCCGCATGGAGGTCGATGAAACACCGACGCAGGTGCTCTTGGAGTGCACGGGCGTAGCAGATCAACGCGAGCGCCATTTAGGTTCCCCGACCTCACTCCATGAAGCCCTCGGCAACCTGGGCGGTCTATTTGGCTTCTGGAGCGAGCTTGGATGGCTGGAGTGAAGACTTCGGCGGGGAGGGGCGATGCACGCACAACAGACGGAAACGTTTAAGTGCGGAAACCAGCCCAGAGTGAAGAAAGAAAGAAAGAAGTCAAAGAGTCCTTAACTTGAAATTTGTAACCTTTCCCTTGAAGATCTAGTTAAAGAGGCTCCACTATATATTGATAGGTCTAATAATAATAATCTGGTATTACTTTTAAGATGTTAGTTAATCTTTGTGAACATGAATGACCTGCTGTCCATCCAATCATTTGACTCTAATACTGTTGACAAGAATTAAGACTACCCATTCACAAACAATAGCAACACTGTTAAACAACTATTTTATTCAGTAGACCAACTCTCTATTTCATATAGACCAACTTGTTGGCCAACAACCTAAATGTTGGCTCGTTACTCTTGTATCATAAGTGAACAGACAGATTCTGTCTTCTCACAGAAGGACAAAGATTTGATGTGCTCAACTAATTACTATTAAGAAAGCTTTCGTCGCACTTAAACAATGCTTGATTATGTTAATTTTGTTATACACTAGCTTTTGCCTGTGACTTTGTCTATGCTACTTATTATATGTAATTTATATAGCATATGCTACATCTCGATAAATTGGCTTTCTAATGGTGGCAGAATTATTGAAATTGTTTCAGTAATTTCAGAGTTTATCAGTTACAAACAAACAAATTTTTCTTTTCTAATATTTATATATAGTTAAAGAAATACTTACTTTCTACTTAATACTTACTTACTTTTAACTTTAATAGTTACTTTCCATTTCTCCTAAAGAAATCAGGAACCTAAAGTTTTTAAAGTTGTACGCAAATTGCAAACTATCGATCCCATATCCTATCCTACCTGGGCCAGGACAACAAAATCAATAGTTCAACGACCTATGGCAAAAGGTTATTATGGTAACTAGAGGAAAGAACTAAATATTTTTATTGAACTTTAATAATTGAGTACTTACATTTTATAGGTAGTCATTCCATTTGGAAAATTGCTACCTTTTCTGTTTATATCAGTCCACGTACACGACACAAAAACTGCATCCTTTTTTTATTACCGATTATTTTTGACTGCACCTGAGTTTCCCTTCTTACACTGGGACTAATTTATATACTTTTAGCTAATAAACGAACCAACACTTGAATATCTTTTTATTATATTTTCCGGTATTATAGAGAAAAGTTGGAATACTTTAGATAAAAAAAAATTAATTAAATTCTGCTCCGATATCTAGGTATTTAGTATCATAGTATTTTTAACTGGGCTGGGTTTTCGAGGTGGTTCGAGCACAGACTATGATCAACTGTCAACGTCAACCACAGCTATCAACGTGCTGTCAACTTCTGATGGAGTCTATGCTTGAGTCTATGTATCAATGGAAATATCTTTCTATTATATAAAAATGAATCGCTGAATGTGTTGCTGATTGCCAAAGAAGTTGGAAGTACTACTACTACGTAATGCTGATGGCAAATCTCGAGAACAGCTGAACCGATTTCGCTAATTCTTTTTTATAGTATTCCTTGAAGTACGAGGATGGTTCTTACGGAGAGATTTTTTTTTTAAATTCCTGAAAAAGAATCGACTGTTGTCTGTTGGATGGTGTACGAAGTTTGCCGGGGCAGCTAGCATTTAAACCTAGATTTACAAAGATTTACACAATATAATGGCATTTGAGCAAGATATTTTTGCCACACTTTGGTGTTATGTGGTGACGTCGATATTAATGGTGTACTACGTAATAGTAAGTACATGCAAGTTCTTATAAGGATAATCATCATATTATGATAAATCATGACATAGTTATCACATATATTTCATTTTATTTATTTGTAAGGGAAAATTTTAAAATTTCTCCTTACTTCAAAAATCAGAAATAATAACAAACCGTAGTACTAATTTATAGAACACGAACTAACCAGATTGTAGCACGATTCAAAGGACTGTAGCGCTCTTTAGCGGCGGCCTATGAACAAGTGGAAATGAATAAAATTATGTAGGTAGTGTATTCCATCGTCGTACGAGGTTGGCTCAGAATTCTCTATACCTTTGAGAACACTATGGAGAACTTGCACAGGCATTCAGGTTTCCTCACGATGTTTTCCTTCGCTGTTATTATTGTCGTTGTGTAATTGCTAATAGATTTCAACAGGCGCTTGTATATAAAGAGTTTTAATTTTTAAATTACTCTGGAACCGTTTACTGCATCTGGTAATGTTTTAAGTACGTATAAGTACACTCCTCGTACGTTGTTACGATAGTCATTTCACACTCAGATAGTTAGTAATTTGTTCAGATTTAGAATACACCCGTCATTCTTTTCGTCGTCATTTTAAATTATAGGCCTATTTCCCTACTATCTATTTTGGTAAGGTTTTTGAATCTCTGATCTGTCAGTTTATTTCATTCCATTTAAAATCCATTCTTGTCCCTCAACAACATGGTTTCCGTAATAAAATGTCTACAGTTTCTAACTTGACTGAATATACAACACAAATTATTTATGAAATAGATAAGGGACATCAGGTGGATGCTGTTTATATGGACGTAAGTAAAGCTTTTGATCGTGTTGACCACTCCATATTGATAAAAGCTACACACTGCTGGCATTCAAGGCAATCTACTTTCCTGGTTTAAGTCTTATTTGTCGGGAAGACATCAAAAGGGTTGTTTGCGGTTATGAATCTGCTCCATTTAAGGTCCCATCAGGCGTTCCGCAGGGATCTCATTTAGGCCCTATTTTGTTTCTAGTCTTGTAAACGATTTGTGTGACCATGTAAAGTCATCCAATTATTCACTATTTGCTGACGACTTAAAGATTTTTAAAGCTATTGAAGCTACATCAGACTCTCTAGCTCTTCTAAATGACCTAAATTCTATCTCAGATTGGTCTGCTAAAAATAAACTGCCACTTAATATTAAGAAATGTCTACATATAAAAGTTACCAAAAAACGTATGCCACTTCAGACTTCATATACACTTAATGGCCTTTTGCTGGATGAAGTAAATGAGATCAGAGACCTAGGCATTATTATTGATAAAAAACTATCCTTCAACACGCACATAGACGGAATAGTCAGTAAATGCTATAAACTATATAAATGACCTTAGGAAGCCCATTTATTTCTCTTCATTTATTTGTCTATGTCAATGTCATCACTTATCTATGTCTATGATCACATAATTTGAATCTGCCGCGCATTGACCCGTAGGCCGATTGTCTAAAACCTGCATCAATCATTATTACAATCTCAATTGTTCTGATTGGCTGAATTTGTGCGATTCTTGTTGCAACAATGCACTGTAGCCAATAGTGAGCGAGCGTTAACCAATCGGTGATGATTGCGATCGTGATATTGTAGCTGTCATTCTCCCGCAATCGCGCAGCCGAGAGAGCTGTCAAGTGTCAACTGTCAGGTTGTTATTTTATTAAATCGTTAGCTGTGCGAGTGAATTTCGAATTATAATATAAAATTAGAATTTAAAGTTTAAACAATGGGGCCAATTCTCTTGTACACTATCTCTAAACTAAACTAAATTAACAGGTCTAAATCTAGTGCTATCCTTTTCCGCAAGCAACATTATGAAAAGGATAGCAATAGATTTAGACGTGCCATTTGAGTTTAGTTTGGAGATTGTGTACAAGAGAATCAGCCCCAATACCTAATAACAGTGAAATAATAGCTTCAATTGTTGTTTCTCTTTACAGAGCAACGCAAGATCTTTTATTTCACAAGAGTGTTTATAAACACATTATAAAACAACAATTCTATAGCTATTTTTTGCAAGAACATGGAGAAGTTAAGATTGGAATTTGTTGTAAAAAAATCGATGGATGATCCGAAATCAAATGTCATCTGCTTAACATCAATAACTAATAATAATCGTACCTTCTTAATGCCGGAAGAATTCCAACCAGCAAAACTGCACGACACATTGATAAAAACTCAAACATTTCAAAAAGTAAAAACCACACTACAAAAGAGAAATGATAGAAGACAAGTTTGGTTTACACTAACACCAGAGATATGTGGTACCTACATAGATGAAGATGGAAACATGCAGTTTAAAGGATATTTGCTAGAGGAATCAACACAAGAAACGCGGACACTGCCCTCTACTTCTGGAATTTCAGAAGAGGCTTTGACGAGAATCTTAGAGAATTTTGCTGAAAAAAAGAATTCATCGAAGTCCGACAATATAAAAAAGCTGACAGAAAAAATTGTATTAGAGAAATTCAATAATAAGATGTCAAATGTATCACAATGGATGGCTATTTTTGAATCAGAATGTATTCGTGTTGGTATAGAAGAAGACACTAAGAAAATTGAGGCCTTGAGATTATTCTTAGAAGATTCATGCCTCGATTGGTACAGTTCAAGACTCATAAAATGTACAGTAAACTCGGAATGGTCAACGTGGAAGGAAAACTTCTGTGAAACTTACGCAGACAGGGGATGGTCGCCAGTGAGATACGCAATGCTATTCAAATATAGACAAGGATCATTACTGGAATATGCTTTGAAAAAGGAAAAACTTTTATTAGAAGTTAATAAATCAATGGATAATACCACGTTAATTGATTTAATTGCCACCGGGCTCCCAAATTTTATTGCAGACAAAATCAATAGAACTAGCTTAAAGGAGACTAAGGATTTGTTTAATAATATCAGGGGCTTGGAACATCTAGTGAATAAAAAGAATTCGGGAATAAAAATGAAAGGTTTAGAAAATAAAATTAAAGACCGAGATGGAAGTTACAAACCATGCAGAATTTGTGAGAAAGAAAACAAAGGCAACCGTTATCACTCCGAATCTTTGTGTTGGTATAAAAACAAAATAATGATAAACAAAAAGAGATCAGATAAAAACAGTTAATAATTCAGAGTTAGAAACAGAATTAAACGAAATAAATCCAAAAAACTAGTGATCCCGCCATTAATCAAAATTAAATTGTTATTAAATGATTCCTTAGAAATAACAGGGATTTATGACTCTGGATCAAACGTTTCTTTAATAAATTCTAGATTACTATCTTTGAAACCTAATAACAATAATATTGCAATTGAAAATGCAAACTTAAAAACGATTAATGGCGTGAAAAAAACTAAAGGAATAGTAACATTAAAGATAAAGATTTTTGAAATGGAAAAAAAAGCTAATGTTTTTGTGATTGATGAAGAAAACTTTGATTATGACTTTTTAGTTGGTCTGGACTGCATAAAAGAATTTCATCTGATTCAAAATGAGAAGTTAGAAATTACTCAGGGTACAATCAACCTCAAAATAGATAATAATAAAGAAGAAGTAAGCCTAAAAACCAAAAGAATACCATCGGACATTTCAAATAGTAAGATTGAGGAAAATTATATTAAAAATGTGGAGGTCCTGAATAAAACTAAGGATAAATATACAATAAACTTCAATGAACATGTAGAAGAGACTAGTTTCATTATTTCTGTCAATCATCTGGATGTTCAAAAGCAGGCAGAGATAGAGGATTTAATATGCAAATATAAACCTCTTTTTGCTAAGGATAAATATGATATAGGCACTGTGAAAGGCTATGAAGCACATATTGATTTATTTGATAAATACTGTAGTAAAAGACCTTATAGGTGCACTATTGAAGACAAAAAAGAAATTGAACAGCAAGTATCTAAGTTATTACAGGAGAACCTAATTGAAGAGTCCTGCAGTCCTTTTGCTGCGCCAGTAACACTGGCCTATAAAAAAGAAGAAGGGAAAAGATCAAGACTATGTATAGATTTTCGTGAATTAAATAAAATTGTGGTTCCTCAAGCGCAGCCGTTTCCACTTATAGAAGACTTGATGGTAAAGACTGCAAAGTGTAAATACTTCTCAACACTAGATATAAATTCAGCCTTCTGGTCCATTCCTTTGAAGATCGAAGACAGGGAAAAAACAGCATTTGTTACCCAGGATGGGCATTACCAATGGACATGCTTACCATTCGGTTTAAAAACATCACCTGCAATTTTTCAAAGAATATTGAGTAGTATTATACGGAAACACAGACTATCAGATTTCACTGTAAACTACATTGATGATTTTGGTATTTTCTGAGACATTTTCAGACCACATCAAGCACTTATCACTTTTGCTGGAAGCAATATTAGAAGAAGGCTTTAGATTAAAATTCTCAAAATGTAACTTTGCACAAGACTCAGTAAAATATTTGGGCCATATTATCAAGAATAATACAGTCACTCCACTGAAAGATAACTTAATTGCTATAAAGAATTTCCCTGTTCCGAAAACCCAGAAAAATGTTAGACAGTTTCTAGGGAAGATAAACTTTTATGGGAAATATGTGCCAAAAATATCAATAATATTAGATCCATTACATAATTTGTTAAGAAAAGGACAAAAATTTATTTGGTCAGGAAAATGTCAAGAGTCTTTTGAGACAATAAAAAAATTACTTTGTTCGCAACCTATTTTAGCGATCTTTGACCCTAATCTCCCGATACAATATATACAGACGCTAGTATACAAGGTATCGCTGCTGTTTTGAAGCAACCTCAACACAGTAGAAAAACCATGTGCATATTTTTCAAGAAAATTAAATGACACAAAAAAAGAAAAAAGCCATTTATCTAGAATGTTTAGCAATAAAGGAAGCAGTAAAATACTGGCAATACTGGCTTATAGGAAAAAGATTCAAGGTTTTCACTGATCATAAACCTTTAGAGAAAATGAACTAAAGGCAGAAAAGATGAGGAAAACGGAGACTAA